>NW_027225611.1:300000-481352 GCF_038994185.2 Dermacentor albipictus
ATAACCTGCATTTTTTTTTACATCTGAAGAGATCAGCCTCAAGCTCCATGCTGCGCTGCACTCGAGAAGCATTATAAACTGGCAACATTTAAATGCTATGCTGCATGGTTTGTTGCATGCTTTAGGAATTTACTTATTTATTGTACACATAGCTCATAGTCTCCAGTTGGAGTATTGCATGAGGTGGCAAGAAAACAAATTCTGAACTAACAAGGAGAACATTCAACAAAAGTCAGACCAAAGAAAAAAAAATAACATACTCTCATAATGGGACTATGTATCTGGCAGCTAGCTTATAAAAAAGACAATTAGGAATGTTTTACTACTGGTAGCGCTTTAGGGGATGGAATGTAGAATTCCAAGCATCATAGACTTTTCCCGTATTCACAAAGCAACCTTATACTTATCTTTTGCCTTCCTTACCTTTTCAGTGCCTTAACGCGTTTCATAAACAAACCTTATGCTTAAGTCGAACCTTTCCTTAACCTTACCGGCTCGGAAAAGGAGCGTTCCTTAAGGTAGCCCGGCAGCTACCTTAAGGCGCCACTTATTATGGCCGACCACGCAAGCAGCTTTTCGGAGCTAGTCGATTTTGTCGCCTTATTAAGGGAAGCCGATGTTCGCGAAGCCCTTCCTTATGTAAAGCTCATCCAGCGTGTACTCAGGGACCGTCAGAATGTCATGGAGATGTACAACGACGGCGAGTTTCTTGGCAGGTTCCACTTTTCAAAACGAGCGGTGGTACACCTTCTCTCCATCCTGCCACTTGCTCCGAGCCCAGACGATCGCGGTTCGCCTGTGCCGCCACTTCTCTTTCAAGTTGTCCCAACACTTGCGTAGCTGATGCTCCGTGCGCGGGTGGACTCCGTTCTTACTGTTGAACTGTTCTTCTATCTGCTGCCATTTCTTTTTCTTCTCGCTCAGGGACACCGCATCAGTACGCTTGATCTCCAGCACGTTGCTCTCTCTCGTCACCAAGTCAATCAAAGTTCCCCGCTCCTCCTCCGTAAAGTTGATTTTTTTCCTCTCAGTGGCCATTCCCACAACAGATCTTACAATAAGCAAACGAACACTTCAAAACACAAATAAATGAACAAATAAGGAAATAAATAAATAAATACGTGCAATATTTACAGCATCTAAAAGTACAAAGCGCAAGTTATAGCTAACACACAAGAGAAAAAGTGAAGCAACTGCGCTCGAGCACCGCAAAATGGAAATGGAAAATGAAGCACCGCAAATGAAAAAAAAAGCGCCAACGCGTGTTGCCATGGCAACACGCGTTGCCGTTTTTTTGCGCGTCTCTCATCTGCAGATGAGAGACGCGCAACAGCTAGAACTCGCTCTTTCCACATTGCTTTTTCACAACGCGTAATAATGCGCCATCCAATTTTTATATTTATTGTTCTCAGCGACAAAAATGTGTTTCCTTTTTAATAACTGAGTGGTTTAAGGCCAAGAAAAGTTCATAGCCTCGCACCCATGCTCATCTCTTATGACGATAAGGCTGCCTTCGATAAGGACGCCTTTTCACCCAATAAGGGACGCTTCTGAATCATACCTTGGCCTTTTCTCAACCTTATACTTTCCTCATCCTTATAAAAGGGCGCCTTATAGCGTTAAGATAAGGTTGGTTTGTGAATACGGGCCCTAAGCCACCTTTCGTGGTTTTTTGTTTTGAAGTCCTATTCTCTGTACTATTATAGAAATGAATAGCCCCCTCCAAAATAAAACAAAGAAAACATGTAATGCACAGTAATGTAACACAATAATGTAATGCACAACAGTGAATACTTAGAAAAATGTAATTAAGAACATGGAGTCTATGTGGGCACAGATGTTAGATGTCTACATGAAAGCATAATAATAAAGGTGGGCAGAGCATTTATGCTATTGTCGGGCAACCTGCTGCAAGACATACAGGTAAAAGGATATGCATGCCTCACAACACAGTCCCTAAAAATATATGTCACAATACAGTGAGTAGGTATATCATGCTTATCTACAATAGCTCCTAATTATATTTATTTCAGAGGGGGCTACCTATGAACCTTGATCAAACTGAAGGTGGGCCAAATTCTAAATATACGATTCAAGTAGACAGAAAAGGGACGTTATGAATATGGCATCTACAGCAAAAGTGTTGTACATTATTGTTGTACATTATGTCATACCTGCCAACCTGTGAACATAATATTTTGTAAAAATGCTGCAGACACTAAATTCTTTGTTGGGGACATAACACACATTATTTTAAAGCTTGCTCTCAGCACCCCCATTGTTGCATACACACACACATTATTAATAAAGGGAAAATCGCACATCCACCCACTCGTAGAAATTGCTACAAAAGAAACCCCTACGGATTCCTCGAAAGGAAAGCCTCATAGTTGAAAAAAAGAAACCGTCCAGGTCCGGGACTCAAACCCGGGACCACCGTCTTTCCGGGACAGCCGCTTTACAATCTAAGATAACCAGGCAGCTAGCAGATGGCCGGGCGAATTCGAATTTGTCGACAACATGAAGCAAAGGCAAGGGTGTGACGTAATAGTTCTGCGGAAACGCGCAAGGTGTAGAGAGGTAATTAATAAAGGGGAAAAAATATTATGTCAAACCCTTGCCTTTGCTTCGTGTTGTCAACTAATTCGACTTCGCCCTGCCATGTGCTAGCCACCTGGTTATCTCAGATGGTACAGTGGCTGCCTCGGAAAGGTGGCAGTCCCGGGTTCGAGTCCCGGACCAGGACGAATTTTTCTTCAACTGTGCGGCTTTCCTTTTGAGGAACACATACGGGTTTCCTTTGTAGCAAATGCTACGATGTCTGATTTTCCCTTTAATAATTACTTCTCTCCACCTCGTGTGTTTGCGCATAACTATTACGTCACACACACATTATCAACCATTATTTAACTTGTCGTGCAGCACAAAAAGCAGCAGCGAACTTGAAACCAGTAACTGACAGCTTTGTTTTTTCTTTAGATTACAGAGCTTTTACAGCGTGTTTGCTGCTGCCGCTTTACGCTGCTTCATGAATTTATCTGACCAAACTTCCCTAAAGCAAGTGCCCCTCTGATGTTCTCGTTAGAGATATTGCATCGCTAATAATAAACCATTACAAGTACCATTACAATTAATTTTTACGTGCATTTTAACAATGTCATGCCTTTAATCTCTCAACAGCTTTAAAATATCTTAACCAACACAACTTCATTGTCTTTCTAAAGTGACATCCATAAAATTGTAAAATGAGCCCACATTTGTAAACCCACGGAAAATTCAGGAGAGTTTCCAAACATGGATGATACCAACAAAATTTGCAGCTTGTGTAAGTGGCAGCAACTGCTTTGCACACACCTTGTCACAGCATGCACATCAGGTACTTTGCCGTGCTGTTGAGGCTGCAGAAGTGCCGCAGGTGCATATCTGGAGGTGCCTCTGGTTCACAAAATCTTGCCATCCCTAAACAATAATAAATGCTTAATTTATTGTAATCTCTGCTGAAACTGCAAACTTGTGATATAAAAAGATCACGTCATATTTTGAAAAAAGTCTCTACAACCAGTTACATGAAGCTGCAACTGGTTGTGCAAATATCTGACCGTAACATCACAGGCGGTTAAATAACACGTAAATCGAACTGTAGCAAACATGAATCTACTATGAAAAGGTTCACACAAACGTACAGCTGTATAACGTGAAATGTGAGTTGTACTATCAAAAAATTTCTTAGTACATGAAAAGCGTTCCAAAACCTAATTTGTTTATGCGGCGCAACAAAGCACTGCTCCCAAAGGACGATGCGCTCAAAATTTCAACAGACCACCTCTTTTTCTGGAGAGACAATACAGAAAAGAGAAAGATTTGTCGATTAAAAAGAAACATTGCTTTTGTAATTTCGGCTTCTCTGCAAGATCGGAACCCTTTACAAGTACACGAAAACACACAGGACACTAATACACGTCATCTGACGACACTCTATAAACAGACGAATTTCCATACAAGCTGAAAATCTGGCCATGCGTCGACGAAGAAATCGGGTGCTATCTCGCGCAGCTGTTAGCTGTGAAGACGACACATGGACGTACTACTTCTGGAAATGCCTATACCATTTCTCAATGAAAAATTATGTACACAAACAGTAACTTGCTTTGCTTGAATTTTTGTGCCCATTTAGATCAAAGAACCACCCGCGCTAGCGTGCTTCATAGGTGAAAGTAAATAAACCACAGATAGAGCTGTTGGTAACATGAATACGTTTTAGGGCAATTTCCATGGAACTTTTTGCTAAATGTGCACTGCGACATGAAGAACAACCATTTGAAAAGCACATTTATAATTCTTGCTGCTTTACTCATTCGGATTCGGTTGTTGTACGGATCTTGCGATACGTACAAGAACGCACACTTCACGAACCATAGACGGGAAGAATGCGCGCAAGCGCCGGACTTACCTTTCTAGGCGTACTCGGAAAACGCTCCTTTTAGCGTCACAGGTGCCGCGGCATCGACTGCACCAACGGTCCTTCCGGCGCACACACTGTTGAATTGCGGATCAACTACAGGACGCAAGAGCACAATTTTCACCAAATTCTTCCGTACAGTGTGATACGATGCGAGAGTGCCAGAGGAGGAGATCCTTTTCGTGAGCCCGGAACAAAGAAAGTGGCGAAGGCTCATACCTTCGACATCGGCGCACCACACGAAGGATACTGCGGGCTACATTACGCGGTCCCAGGGGTTTTGTGATTCTCAATGAATACAAAATGCACCACAATTACTCTCGGCACAGCGTACACACGATTAAACAACTGCATCGGACGGCGTCAATGCAGCGCGCACTCACATGTAGCTAAGGCTGAAGACGGCAAAATAATATCACCTGTAACTTTACCGGCGCTATCTGTGCTGCCATCTGTAGGCCGCCACCGAAAGCGACCGTGCTTTCGGTGATCTCATGGATGGTGACGGCGTTGTATTTCGATGTTATGCGAGTCGTACAGCGTCTTGTACGACGTGTTTCAGCAACGTTGCTTTTAATAGAGAGGACGGCAATGTGCGTATACGCCGTATAGACGTCTCACCCATTTGAATAACACAACAGGAAATTTTCAGTCTGTCGTATTTTGGGACGTTGTGACTGTCGTTCTGTTCTCTGTAGTGTGACGTCTTGTAGTCGAAAATTCTGTAGCTTCTGATCAATATATTTGATTAAAAATTGACAGAGACCTCTTTAAGGATAAGAAAAATTATTAATAAAAAAAAAGAAAGTAGAAAAAAAAAAGCTTTCGCACAGGATTTGAACTGCGGACCTCACGATTTCGAGACAAGCATCTTACCACCGCACCACGCCGAACACGCCCGCACCTCACCTAGGCCAGCAATATAAATCTCGCTGTGGGTTGCTGTTTACATTTACATTTTAAAAGCCAAGATGCGCTTTCACTTCACCGGTCGCGTCAACTGCCGTATCTCTATATGCGCAAAAGTGTTGTTACCATCGACAGGTACATCGTGGAATGCTAGAACATCAATTTTGCTGTAACGATATCCATATTTAATAAGAAATTCAGAAATAGACAACGGTGACCGGGGACACTGAAGGTTTTTACTGGTAATTTCGACAGTTGTCTCTTGCTCTTTACACTTTTGAGCTCGCATATAATTCGTGCGTTCAATGCAAAATAGCTACATAAACACTCGTGGGTGAGTCTTGATCCGGACAGTATACTGGCTTCTCACGGCAGCGCTGTACCAGATTAATGAGACCCGAGCGAGAAAGCTTTTCACGCAACTTTGTGGAACAATCCAAAACTTCTTTTCCGCTTCGCATAAGCTCGTGCAATATTTCTGGGAAATTAACTAATGTGTCAGTGTAACCGCACATGTAAGTCCACAGGACTGTGTGCCCCATCTTACCAAATAAAACAAAGCGGATACGCAGCCATTCCCGCAGATGGTATGATTTTGATCAGCGGCCGATTTTGAGGAGGCCGGTAGCGCGTTGCTGGTGCCGCGTCGTCACGGCACAATTATAACAATTGGCCACGTCGACTTTAATACCGGTGTCGGTGCTATCAGTATTGCCGGCTTCAGAGAAGCACGATTGAATACCGCGCAAGAGAAAAGTGCAGTGTACACCACCGATGCGAAGCTGACATTTTAAAGGGCCGCGACGGAAAGTGCTTCTGTTGCGACTTCAGAACGCTTGGCCGTCGCGACCGAATGTTTCTGTTGCGACGTCAGAATTGCTGTCGTAACGTCAGAAATGTCTGTCGCAGCTACAGAAACGTTAGGAACTTCTGTCGTACAACAGAAATTTCTGTATTTGCAGCAGGAATTCCTGTTGTCTTTTTCAACTGGGCAGGACCGGGAATCGGTTTGAAATTCGCAGCTAGCATATCGCAGTTTGGTCTGTGAATGTTCCGAGGTGTTCACGCAATTTCTGTAGAGCTTGATAATGGCCCAATTTAGCACTAGGGGTTAAATTGTCAGGATGTCGAACAATAAAAAAGCTCCTCCCCAGTTATATTCAAGCATTAAACTGGTATGCATGATGCCATCCAGTATAGTTGCCACAAAGCTCCAGATTAAACCAGCTTTTGTGACAAACAGGCGACCCTATATGGTGCCACTGCGTCCAGTATAAGCCAGTTTAGTTGCAAACAGGGCTCCTGTTAAGACCCATTTCTGCGTGAACTGGTCATGCCTATACCTGCTTGCATGCCAAACGGGACCCCGTTCAGACCTGTTCGTGTGTGAACTGGTCCTGTTTACACCTCTTTGAATGCCAAACGGGACCCCGTTCAGACCTGTTCGTGTGTAAACTGGTCCAGTTTATACCTGTTTGAATGCCAAACGGGACCCCGTTCAGACCTGTTCGTGTGTAAACTGGTCCAGTTTATACCTGTTTGCATGCCAAACGGGACCCCGTTCAAACCTGTTCATGTGTAAACTGGTCCTGTTTATACCTGTTTGTTGCTAAACAGGTCCCTGTTAAAACCAGTTTAAACCTGTATAACCCAGTTTGAATTTAAATAGGATTTTCCAATAGGGAGCTGCTGCATTGAATGACACTGCCGTTTCAATCTGCCCATTATGATGTCATATTTCTGCTGATAATGATTTCTAGGATTAATTTAGCAGCAGAAAAACAGCAGACTGCCACAATTTCGCTTCGCTTTAGTAATAATTATCAAGGAACTGCAGAAGTTAAATCTTAAGGTGCTACATATGGCATACAGGGAGTGATATTGCCCTTTTAAAGCAAAAAATTCTGTTTTTGATGGGTGTATGATGAGGATTGGTGTCCGTATACCTCCTCCTGAGGCTAAGAAGAAACGGGGTTTACTGAGAAGCCCTTCTCATCATATCATGAGAGGCCAACAAGGACACCAAGGAAAACAAGGGAAATAACTTGTACTTACTAATTGAATAAAGAAATGATAAATTAATGGCAATGAAAGTGGATGAAAAAACAACTTCCCACAGCTGGGGAGCGTTCCCACATCGTTGCATTATGCATGCAATGCTCTAACCAATTGAGCTACTACGGCACGCGGCATAGTAGGCCAGCGCCACCACTCACAAACCTTGGCAGCGGATGTGGAGCATCCTTTCTGCCGCAGGCGTCACGAGTACATGATCTTTCTGGGTGAAAGCAACTGTTCAATAAACCCGCACATGCTATATGAAGGCATCAAAGTTGCCGGATTTGAGACCGTCATTATGTAAGAACGAGAAGAAAGGGGGTTAACTGAGGGGCCCAATATTTATTAATCATATCATGAGAAGCCAATAAACAGAAAACATAGGGGAAATTACTTGCACTTACTAATTGAATTAAAGAAATGATAAATGAAAAAACAAATTGTCACAGGCTGGGAACGATCCCACGTCTTTGCATTCTTCCTGAGGCTGTTGCTTAAAATGGTGTGTGCAAGTTTATTTTGCTGATGACTGTTTTACATTACTAGGCAGCGAAATTTTTTTCTTGTCTTGTGGGATATATACTTGACTCCTCCTTTATAGATAGTTATATTTTAGCAAAAAAATAATTGTTACTTTTCATCACTATCTTCATGCAGGTAAAAGTTGGTGAAAACACCTTCATGCCATTAGACAAATGGCTGTTTGTGATGAAGAATGTGTCCGACGCCAAGTGCTGTTTGGAGCTGGCCAAACACTTTTGGCTACCTTCTGAGGCTGCCACGCGCAGCCTTACAGGCCAGGCGTGCCGCAGCATGGCCACGAACTTGACAAAGCTGCCGGCCACCCCAGAGAAGGTGGAGATGGTAAAGAGTAAGTATATACTACAGCAGACATTTCTTCACACTATTACACATATTGCCCTGCAGTGGCTATGGTGTTATGCTACTGACCATGAAGGCTACAAACTTGACTCCCAGTCACTTCCAATATGGGAAGAATTCAAGAACATTGGGTTCTTTAGGAATTCCTGAAGAACCCAATGTGGTCATAAAAATCGGGAGCCCTCCACTACAGCATTTCTTGTAGCTCAGCTATTTTTGCTATGTTAATTCTCATCAGTTAACCAATTGGTCTACCCAAATAAGTCTGTAGAACCAAAATGTATACTCTTGACTCCAGTGAGAGAAAACTCACCTTAGTGGAACTGCTGTATAAACTTAAATAGGGTTGCAACATTGGCTGGCTGCCCATTGGAATGATAATGATATAGTGTATTTCCGTTAACTAGTACGGTTAATTCGATCCTGTTCTGAAAGCTTCAGCTGCCACTCATACATTTCCATTGGCTCAAATGCATTTTTTCTATCTGAAGTTGGCCTTCGCTAGATAATGCAAACTTAGGTAATCATAATCATGCATGCTGTGACCCCCCGAAGAGTTCTTCGATAGCTGCTGTGTTTGTCTTGGGTGTTACTTAAGGCACAGCGATTGCATTGAACATATATCTTCCTCCAAATACCCCATTTATGGCTTGCCTGTGGACATTTTAAGAAGTGCAAACAGTTTACAAATAATTATACACTATTTGCTTGGATTTATTGTGCACATTTTTTTTTTATATCAACAGTAGTCTAAAAATTTCCTCCGCAGTACAGTCTAATGAAAAAGACGAGAAAAGAGTGCCGTGCACGCCTAGCGAAGCTATGTGGGCTGGATGCAGTGCGTGGCCAAAGATGAGTTGGAGACTAGTGGTATAGACTATAAAAGCAAGCTACTATAGTTCAAATTGCCTAGCATTACACAGAATATGATAGCTGCACTTTTCTTTGGCAACCTTTTGTGCGCAGGTGGACATGTGCAAAAGAAGCAGCATACCGTATTTACTCGCGCAATGATCGCACTCCTGAATTTTTTCGTCCAAATTCGTTTTTTTTTAATTTTTTAATGATCGCACCTCGAACTTGCCGCAGCGATATGTCGTGTGCCAAGTGTAGCTAATGTTGATCGCATTTACCATCTGTCGAATGCTTTGCGAACGACTCTTCAAGACAAAGCAAGCGGTCTGCACGCACCAAACCTCATTTCATTACTTTCATCACTTTCTGCACTTCCACAACTAAAAAAAGGCTGCAACCAAACTTGCCTTTATTATGTGTAGGCTTTATAATGGTTGCGGTCAACAACAACAAGAAAGGCGCCTTTCAATTCTTCTCATTTGCACTCGTGGGCATGCAACAAATCGTGAGTGGCAACGATAGTAGCCACGTTTACAGTGATACGTTAAAAGTGTACCCTGTTCATACGCCGACGCTTGTAACACAGCTAAGATATTCACCCACCCTTAGAGGAAACGTGCCGTATTAGGATAGTAGTGAAGACAGATGCTGTAGCTTCTGCAGGATGCCGGCCATGTGTTTTTATGTCACTGGCAGCTAACCACGCCCATCTGCTTCTGTGCCCCCAAAGTGGACATGGCTATGTTATTGCCGCAAACTTGCCAATATTAACGATATTATTCATTAATACAGGAGAAACTGTTTCGATGCATGTAATGCACTCACGAGAAGAAAAAAATAGCGCGTTCAGCGCATTCGGCTTGCTCCGCGGGCCGCCATTTTTGTTCTGGTGTCCCGCAGCAAACACGGGAGGAAAAAAAATTTTTTCTTCTCGCGAGAAATTTCACCCGCTTAATGATCACAGCCCTGACTTTGCGTCAATTTTTCTGACAAGAAAAGTGCGATCATTATAGGCGAGTAAATACGGTATATATTCAGCCTATCCTTCACTGAAATGTCCTCAATCCATGTCCTTCACTTAAATGAAACTTCATTGAACCCTACACTTTTTCTTTCCCCTCATGTTGTTTAAGTGGTTACCACTGAGCATCACTTCTGCAATATTTTTCAGACTGTCTGGCAAAGTACATCGACCTCCACCCTGCACCACAGCCACCTAGGGAGCATCGCTAGGGTGTCGAGATAGGGGTGGTGTGATGACCGCGGCGCCCTTCCCATAGAGAGGGGTGATCCCCTTGCGCGTGACTGCCGCTAAGGCAATACAGAGCGCTGCGGCCCGGGGCGCCGTGTGCATTTCCGCGGAGACTGCGCAGAGAAGGCAGCGAGTCCGGCTAGACAGCGCCTGGGCGCCGGATGTTCATGGTGTGTTTTGCTGCAGATTGTTGCGTGTGCTGCTTATTTAGATCTGCTGTGGGCTGACGAAGGTCGGCTTCAGATACCTGATGACGTCGCACCTGAGCCAAGACTGCCTTGAGCGCTCGTTTGGGATAGTACGGCAGGCAAGTGGTGCAAATGATCACCCCACCCCGGCTCAGTTCATCCTTATCATCAGGTACTCGTATATCTTTGGCTGTAAAAATAATTTTGCTGAACAGCTTCCTGTAATTTCAACATTTGCAGGTGCTTGAGCTTTTACAGTCTTGCAAAGAGCCCTAGAGGTGGAAGCGTGTCGCCAGGACTTCTGGACTCCCTTCTTTCTGCGGAAGAGGCACTCCTGGAAAATCAGAAACAAGATGATGTATTACCCATGGAGGCTGTTGAAGTGGCCGTGGACCATGTGGACTATGTAGAAAAACGAAGCGATGCTCGCTTGGTATACTACATTGCAGGCTACGTGGCCAGGAAGCGTGTGCTCTCAACTAGCTGTGCAGCGTGCAGGGATGCCTGCCTTGCGCCGAGGGACTGTGTCTCAAAAGAACTCCCAGCTGATGCCTCCAAAGAGTGGGACTTGGGTGGGCTTCTCTACCCGTCGGAGTCATTGTATCGTCTGATTCAAGCTCTTGAAAGCAGGCTAACACATGAACTTAGCAGAACGCGTCTGCATTCTAAAGCTGCCTTCAGCATACTCAAGAAAGCGAGTACAAATGTGCCACAAATTGGTTGTGTGGAGCATTGCCTGGCACTTACAGAATCGGTGGTCAGGTTTTTCTGCCTTACCAGAACCCACTTTCATTTGAAGAGCCTCAACCAGGAAATGGACGAGAAAAAAGGCAAAAGAACGAAGCCTTGCCTTATGTGAAACAAGCAGCAGAATTGGAAGTACATTCTGCTGTATGCAATAAAGTTTACTCGTCCAGAAACATGTTGCTTTTGTTTATCTGTTTTTTGAATTGCAGTGAGAATGAAATGACTCCAGGACGTTGCACTACAAGGTATGTCATGGTTTAATGCTGATTTGGCAGGTGTAAACGAACTTAAACGCGTTCGTACGTAATAACGCCCACAAAAAAAAAACGGGTGGCGAAAATGAATATTCCGGGGGATCCTAGCAGTTATCGCGTTGACCTCGGAGAAGAAAGAATACGATTGCATATAAATCGTGCAAACAGCATTCTACGATAGATAAGCTCCCCGCTGATTTAGTGGCTTTAATATGGAATTTCTAAAATGTGTGCTCGCTTTCTTCCAGCAGAAAACTCGGTTGTGTTACCCCGTATTCGAAAACCGCATGATAACCGTAGCGCAATACCATCTTTGCGATGTCTAAGGGACTGCAGTATTAGCTAGAATTTCTAAAACTCAGTCAAATGCGTTTCCACTACAGCATTCCCTCTAAACGCGCAGCGGACGGCCGCGCGTGCTGACGGCGCCCCTGACAACAGCGCCGCCCCGCGGCATTCACGCGAACGGGGGTCAGGTTTTCCTGGCCGGTCATCACACCTCCCCTATCTAGACACCATAGCATCGCGTCGCTGCTGTAAGGAAGTACTTGCATACTTTCTTTACCGAAGCAGCACGGCAGGGCAAGAGGGTGCGCAAAGCTCCAAAGCATGATCATGTCCAATAAAACTGGATTATATATAACCAACGGTGTTACACCACTTATTGCAAGCATGGTGTTATAGTGCCTGTTAGGCCTATTATACATGTTTGACCTAACTTGCAAGTTTTTTTTTCTCCATGGGCAAGCTGCTTTTCATGTTTCTTGGCTCTGAAATCATACATGGCAAAC
This sequence comes from Dermacentor albipictus, assembly GCF_038994185.2. Lineage (NCBI taxonomy): Eukaryota > Metazoa > Arthropoda > Arachnida > Ixodida > Ixodidae > Dermacentor > Dermacentor albipictus. The sequence goes on from NW_027225611.1 coordinate 312,396, forward strand.
ATCAACATTATAGGTCAGTTCGATTCACCTCAACCACTGAACCAGTTTACAGCAGGGCGCAAGTATATAGTTCAGAAATTATGCAGCTCATATTTAGTGGTGCAAGCCCAACGCTCAAATGCGACACTGTCCAGACGCGAGCAGGCATAATGTTTTCTCTGCCTTAAGTGTGCCGTTCGCGTCGGTTTAAGAGATGATTTGCCAGATCCTTGCCACCACCCACCATTTACCCTCCACACCCACCATCCACCCATCATGCCCGCTGCCCACCATTCACCCATCATGCCCGCTGCCCACCATCCACCCAGCATGCCCGCTGCCCACCATCCACCCAGCATGCCCGCTGCCCACCAATCACCCAGCATGCCCGCTGTCCACCATCCACCCAGCATGCTGCCCACTACATTAATCCACTATTATGATGGATGCTGGATTCCGCTATGCCCATCATGTGTGCTTTTCCAATAGGGTAGGGTTTATCGAATCCTCGATGACATCGAAAAGCAGTCTTTGTATCGTCGAAGCAGACTTCTCAGCTGTTGCTTCTTAATCACGGGGAGACTTGGATTTATGTTAAAGTCCCGGCTCGGGACCTACGGTCATCGGGGTAGATGCGACAGAATCCGACAGGACAAACGCATAGCTGGCTTCCTGAATTTCCTCGATGTATGCGATCGTCGTGCCCTTGTTGATGTGCTTGAACTCCTGGCTGAAGTTTGTCAGCAACACCTTCGTGTTTCCTCCGTGCAGTCGAGCGATCCCTCTTGCGACGCAAATTTCACGGTCAAGCAGTAGACGTTGGTTGCCTTCGATGACGCCTTCTACGTCAGCGGGTGTTTCGGTGCCGACCGAAATGACAATGCTGGAGCGAGGCGGAATGCTCACTTGATCTTCGAGCACCCTCGAGGCATGGTGACTACGAGGGCCCTCCGGCGGTATCGCTTGATCTTCCGACAGCGTTATTGACTTCGACTTCAGGTCGATGATTGCGCCGTGTTGGTTCAGGAAGTCCACGCCGAGAATGACGTCTCGTGAACACTGTTGGAGGACAACGAAGGTAGCAGGGTAAGTCCGGTCATGAACGGTAATTCTTCCCGTGCAGATTCCAGTCGGCGTAATGAGGTGTCCTCCAGCGGTCCGAATTTGAGGGCCTTTCCATGCAGTTTTAACTTTCTTCAAATGGGCGGCGATGTGTCCAATCATTACGGAGTAATCGGCCTCTGTGTCCACTAAGGCGGTAACTGCGTGGCCGTCGAGAAGCACGTCGAGGTCGGTGGTTCTTTGTCTGGCGTTGCAGTTACGTCTTCGCGTCGGATCACGGCTGCGTCGTGTTGAACTAAAGCTGGAACATCGCGTCGTCAAGTCGTCTTTCGTCGGTGTAGTCTTGGCTTCCTGACTTCGTCGGGACGGCGGCGTGTCGTTATTATGTCGTCGACATGGTCTCTTCGTCGTCTTCGTCGGCGGCGGAGGATCTTCATCAGTTCAACGAACAGCAACCGCACCTCCATCGGTTGGTGCTTTTAGTTTTCCGTATATGGGCTCGCAGAGCGGCCCCGTGCTGGGCCGGTGTATGGTCGGCGCTGCGGTGACAGGTAGCGGCCTGGTGACGGCGAACGGGATGGTCGTCGAGGGTTCCACTGAGTGGCGGCGAGGTAGTCGGCGATATCGCGAGGTCGTTCGCCAATTTGTGGTCGCGGCGCGTTAACGGCGAACCCTCGGAGTCCCATATCCCGGTATGGGCATCGGCGGTAGATGCGCCCGGCTTCTCCGCAGTGATAGCAAAGCGGACGGTGGTGGGGGCGCGCCAAATGTCCGTCTTCCTCGCGTAGGTGCGCTGGGCGACGGGTGGGCGTGCTGGCGGCGGCGGCGGTGGACGACGGAATTGCAGCGTTACAGGGCCCTGGCGTTCTCGCGGAGGGGGAGCTTGACGGCATGCGACGGCGGCGTAAGTCATCGCTTCTGGCTGGGGCTGCGGTGATTATGGTTGCACCTCCGGAACTCCTAGCGATCGGTGGACCTCTTCTTTCACGATGTCGGCGATCGAGGCCACTTCTGGCTGCGACGATGGCAAGACCTTGCGCAGTTCTTCGCGCACAATGACCCTGATGGTCTCACATAGATCGTCCGTGGCCAGTGATTGAATTCATGAGTAGCTTGTTGGCTTGGTGCGTCGGTCGAATTGCCGGTTCCGCAATTCCAGTGTCTTCTCGATGCTCGTCGCCTCACGAAGAAACGCGTCGACGGTCTTCGGTGGGGTTCTTACCATACCGGCGAAAAGTTCCTCTTTTACACCACGCATCAGTAGACGTACTTTCTTCTCCTCGGACATTTCGGGGTCGGCGTGGCGGAACAGACAGCACATTTCCTCAGTGAAGATCGCGATCGTCTCATTCGGCAGCTGCGCTCTTGTCTCCAGTAGAGCTTGGGCTCGCTCTTTTCGCACGACGCTTTGAAATGTTTGCAGGAAGCCGCTTCGGAAGAGGTCCCACGTCGTCAAGGTGGCTTCTCGATTCTCGAACCACGTCTTGGCGGCGTCCTCTAATGCGAAATAGACATGTCGTAGCTTGTCGTCGCTTGCCCAGTCGTTAAACGTAGCGACCCCCTCATACGTTTCCAGCCAGGTTTCCGGGCCCTCAAATGTGGAACCGCGGAGCGTCGGTGGTTCCCTGGGCTGCTGCAGCACGATGGGGGACGCTGGGGCTGCCATTGGAGTTGCCTTGGCAACAATCTTCTTGGTCTTCTCAGGTAGAAGTCCGTGCTCCGGAGGCAGCTGTTGGAGACGGCGGCTTGCTCGGTGGTCCGGGACTACGTTGGTGCTCTGTTTGCGGTCTGGGGTGGGATCACGGCTTGTCGGGGGCGTCCCGTACATGAACGAAAAGCACCCCCACCAGATGTCACGTGGTAGTGAGTGACGGTGAAGAAAGAAGCAGTACGGTGGAATACAAAACTAGCTTTTATTGGGCGAACCTGTGCCCACAAAACAGGCTACACTTATAGCACAACGATAGCGGCGAACACGGTCGGCGATCGTCGGAAATCTGATCAGCGGGTCAAGCGCGTCGGCTTTTATAGATCAGTCGTGGGATGTTCCAGATTAACCGATGGGACCCGCGTGCCTTCCGCAAAGTTCTGCACTATTCGCGTCGCGCATACATGCAATCAAATTACACAAGTTGCGGTGAAAGACAGTGGAGGGAACCATCGATAACATTCCAGAAACTTATTTTACATACAGGCGCGTCCTGCGCTGCACGATAACATTTGTTAGGCGGCCAAACGTGGTCGCCCGATAAAGATAAGTACGCGTGTCAATATTTACATGATCAATTGCTGTGACTAGTTGAAAATGCAATCTAACTAAAGTGTAGCACGGTTGGTTGGCTAGTAGATTGAGTCACCCTAATGAAAATATGAAATACCTGCCAGAAGCTATCATATGATTTCTTCACGAAAGGAGAAACCGCTATTTTACATATTTAAAATAATTTTCGATTGCAAGTGACTCTGCACCTTCTAAGAGGTAAGGTGCGAACGCGGTCTACACATTTAAAGGCCTTAATTGCTCCTTGCTTTGGCTTCCAGAGGCACGAACAGTTCTAATGAACTGGATTCGTGAGCATGCACGTAAACGATAGTTACATCTTAAACATGGGCCGTCCTGCCCCCAATTTGCCCTTTCCGGAACCTAAGAAGAAGCCATACTGTTTAACTTAGGTGTAAAAAATAGATAAAAGGGAAGACATGAAAATCTGTCTCCTTCATGTCCGCATTTGAAATGCAGAATAACAGTGTTTGTATTTGCGCCCTCGCATTCACGTGCTGTCAAATTATGTAAGCATCTAACCAAGCTGTTGCTTTTTATAGTGAACACAGGAACTGTGCTCATTGCAAGTATGCATTTTGTCACTAAGCAAATATGCAATTTAATTGCATGAATATTTTTTATCACATGGATATATCTGTTGAGAGGCAAGACAAAAAGCACCTTTTCTTTTAAACACATTTCTAACTTTTCAATGACACTTGCTCCTATGAGTTTGTCTTCAGAGAGCATACTTGATCTTGACTTTCCCATCAGAGACATACATAAATATACCATGTTAAGATGACTGCCTAGAGCACGTGAGAATGCTCATCTTGTTGGGACATACAGTATTTTCAAAGTTTTGTTCACATTTAGCCAAAAGGAAACTAGAATGTGGGTATACACCCTGTATACCCAATATACCCAATATACTAATTTGGGTATATTGGGTGTATACCCACATTCTAGTTTCGTGGTTCAAATTGCCAGGCAGTATGTTTTGATGCTTTGGCGTGCGCTCCTCTGCGCTACGTGGAGTCACCCTGGGCTGGCTCTTTGGCATCCTTGTGTCCTTGCAGCTGCCTTCTTGCGTTATATAAAGTGGGTGCCTGAAAAATGTCGTGTGGAAAACTCAACACGAGGACACTGTGTAAAACATCACCAAGACAGTCAAGAAATAACGTCTCGGCACTAAAAGAGTCTTAGCTCTTAGTTTTCATACTGAAAGGCATGCGAAACATCAAAATGACTGCGATAGTCAGCTGCTAACGTAACTGTAATTTTTACAATTAAAGATAAAAGAAATCACCGGCACTTCATTTTCTTTCAGCACCAATGTTGCAGTACTCCTACTAATAAATAGAATATTGCTTATTGTTCTGGTGTATTATATAATATTATTCTGGTCTGTCGCAAACACCGCTTGTGACACATCCTAATGATGTGCCCAGTGTGCCCCCCGCGCCGTCTCTGGTTGTGCCACTGCTCAAGACATAATTTGAGGATGATATCTGCAAACATGATGCTCAGCAGATATGAAAATATGGTCCTCCAGTTCAACAGATGTGACTGGATGTGCCTATAAGAATGGGCAACACGGCTTGTCACGGCAAGCTTACCCACATTCCAATACTGTCGCGAAGAGAGCATACCACGGGGTGCTTTTCTTTCTTTCCGCAAAAGTTGTGGGCTCCTCATTGCGAGGGAAGCCTTTGTGCAGAAATGACAGCGATGGCGCCTCGGGCATGTGCTCCCCCGCGGCCGACGCCGACGCACCTGAGAGTCACTACGTGCACGTGTCGCGATTACGATCTCGTTTGCTCGGCTATTCACACCGCTATGCCCCCCCCCCCTCCCCCAACCGAGCGGTTGAGAGCTCGTGGTGTGGCGTTCGTGAGTTCGAGTGCTGCTGATCCCTTCCACATGGCCCCCTGCCGGGATATCTGTATACGGTTCCAGCCTGCTGTCCATCTGTTTGATGAGGTGGCCTTGTGGCATTTTCTTTTCCTGTGTTTTTTCCCTGCCTTTAGCTGAGGTGCTTTTTACTTTTTAGTCTCCTGTAGTGTTAGTTAACTTCGGCTAGGCGCGGGCGCCACGTGGTTTTCACCGCGATGGTGGCCCCTTCACGGCTTCATCCACTCACCTTCTTTGATCGTGTTCCGAAAGTCAACGTGTGCAAGACGCTTGCGCAGCGCTTTTCGTTGTCCGACTTGAAGTTAGTGCAGGATTTCGGTGCGGGTCGTTTTGAAGTTACATTTAAGAATGAGGCCGCGATGTATCGTTTTTGGACGGTTGCTGCACAGTGTCGGGTAAGCCAATACCACCTAGCCGCCGTGTCAGTAAGTGCTACGGGAACGACACGTTCGAGCACCTCCTGATCCTCCAAACCCTGAGCCTTCCGGTAGCGTACCAAGGATTCACAATTTTCCCTGGCACTGAGCAGATCACTGTATCCGCTGTAAGTCGGGACTGCCAACCGTACAGTGGGGTGCGCGCATTTCGGAACAGTCGAAAGCGCCTTAACTACCCCGGAGAGTGACTGAATCAGGTCGGCGCGTTTTGCAACAACGTCTGTGCGCCTGCTCCAAAGGGTACTGTTGGCGCGTTTGCAGCCTGGTCGAGCAAGGATGAGCAGTCGTCCAGCCCGATCAGCTGCGCGGTTTCCACAGGGACACAGGCCGATGCGCCGCCACCCCCGAGCAAAACAGGCTCCTAGCGGAGTGCGCCTGCTGTCGTTCACAGCCTCCAGTTGAGGCAGCTATACGTGACTTGCGTAGGCCACTTGCAGCCAGCGTCGACAAAACAGGTGCGTGTTCGAAGGTTGCGCGACTAGGCAACACCGAATGTACTACAAAGGAGACGGGTGAGCGAAATTCGTGGCTGTCGCATTGTAATCCCCACAGGGGGAAGTGGCAGGCCACTGGCTTTGGCTGCTGATTTTAGAAGCAGCCAGTGGACAAAAGTCAGCTAACAAATGAGAAAGGCCACTAAGCCTAGCTGACATAACGCGACGAGTATAATTTTCAAAGGCGTACTAACTCGACTAAGCACAGACAAAGTCATAATGAGCCTTTAAATCCGCGTTGGGCGCCGCTGTGGTGTCTTCGGTCTCACAGGAGTACCGACCACCGTGGGTTCGTGCACAGCGAGCCACAGGGCCGCGTCAGCCATCACCTCTATCGTCGCTGCGAGCAAGCTCAGGCCGCAAGGCGCTACCGAGCGACGCACGCAAGAACACAGTATTGCCCTGAGTGAGCGTAAACCGTTTATTGTATCCGACGGCACCCGACACTGCACAAACGCCCGGTCCCGGGCCGGCGGGGAACCAAAGGGGTCCCGCCCCAAAGGCGATAAATACAGTCAGGGGCGCCTATAGCACGTCGCTGCGACAGCACAGGCTCAAGCTGGGGCACGCCGCAAGGAAAAGTCCCGAGGTCTATGCTACTTGCTCTCGCGATAACCAATTGGCCAGTTCGCGAGAGCTCAGGCAATCTCCTTCGGCTTGGGATTCCTATGGGTGTGGCTCGGCGTGGTGCGACCTTGTGCGAGAACTAGGCACCCGTTCTTCGGCTTAGCGTCTGCACACGATCAACACAAGGTACGTGCTGCCCTCGCGGGCAAAGGCACCCTGCGTGAGCTCAGTGCTAGTCACAAAGATATCGGCGGACGAGAGGAAGCATGTTCTGTCGGCCAAAAAGGTAAACGGACCACGGCTTAGGTGGCCGGAGCAGCTGCGGGGCCACACCGGGGCGCTGCTATCTCGCACCGCGTAGCACCGCGCGCTGACCTCGAGAGTGCCTCGAGTGACGCCAGACTTCGCCCTCACTCTCATGCGGGGTCACATAACGCTTCATAAATTTCTAGTGCACCGTTCCGTTGCTCTGGTGCCGACGGTTGCGACGAAGGGGACCGTGCATCGCAGGTAGTCCAGCACATGGCGCTGTCGTTCAGTAGCGGGCGGCGGCAGGGCATAAAACCGTGGCACTGGGAAGGAACGAGGACCCGTTCTGATTGTTGTTTTGCTTATATTCACCTTATCTTTCATATTAGCGCATGCCGCCGGCGTTCACCGCTGCTCGATTTTATGCAACATAACGCAAGTAGCCGCCACGGCGGCTATGGTGACGCGAGCTCTTTTACGATGGCGCGATAAGTTCAAGGCGCCAAGCTTTACTGAGGGCACGGCCTTTCTGGCTAGATTACCTTTCCGGCAGTCTCTAGCAGTGGGTTTATTATTTACATCAGGGACGCCTCTGAAAACTGCTTTAATTAGCTGCTGCAATGCGTAGGCCGCTATGAAACTTTACAAAAGTACGGCGAGGAAGAGATAATTGGGAAGACAAATCGGAATAACTAGTAAGTCGGGAAAGTTTATTCACGAAAGCATTCTATGGCGTGAAGGATTCCTCATTGCGATGAAATGTTGCCATCGACCGCGACGACTTGGCTTACTTGCCTTGGCATCCTGCTCTCTAACTTATCGCGCCGATGTGAAAGAGCACGCGTCACCGTAGCCGCGGTTGCGGCTAGTTCCGTGATGTTGCCTAAAATCGAGCAGCGGTGAGTGAGGGCGACACACCCTAATATGAAAGATAACGTGAATATAGGCGAAACCGCAATGAGAACGGATCTTCGTTCCTTCTCAGTGCCGCGGTTTGATACCCTGCCGCGCCATGTGCTGGACTACCTGCGATGCACGGTCCCCTTCGTCGCAACCATCAGCACCAGAGCAACCGAACGGCGCACTAGAAATTTATCAAGCGTGATGTGGCCCCGCATGAGAGTGAGGGCGAATTCTGGCGTCACTCGGGGCACTCTCGATGTCAGCACGCGGTGCGCCCAGCACCGTAGCGCCCCGGTGCGGCCCCGCAGCTGCTCCGGTCAACTAAGCCGTGGTCCGTTTACATTTTTTGGCCGACAGTATGTACCCGGCGCAGTCCCAAGGAGAAAGAGACACGCTACCGTCACGACAGTAGCCACCAGGGGTCGCTTCGTGCCGTCGTAGCTCCACCCTCACCACGAACCATCGCGAGTGGAGCGCCACCGCTGAAAACTGGTTCGGAGCAAGGAGGGAGTGAGACGTAGAGATTGCAGAAACATGTGAAATGTGCCCGCGCAAATGGCACGTCAAATTCCCTAAGTCCCCACACGCGACAATACAATCTCTCTATTTCTCAGCACGCATAGCTACCTGCAAACTTCACAAAGCGTGCACAGTTTGGTAGTCATAATTATTCGTGGATAGAAGCAAACAGCCGGTGAGTGTACATTTTCTTATTCTAATAATATTGTAGTTTTGGAAATGTTTCGGTTGGTTCGGTATTGGCTGCATAATTTTCATGAACTAGTGTTTTGCCCCGCGAGATGTAGTCGCGCTTCAATCACGCGACCGTTACTGATGTCGCTGCTCATTGGTTTGAAACCGCATTTCATCCTCGAATTGTCGGCCATGTGAATTGATCTTGGTTTTGTCGGCATCAACCCCTTGAAAGAACGTCGCCACCCTGCATGGAGTGCGGGAGGAGGTGCGCATTGAGGCACCCTATGCACACCGTCACGTTAGCGCCACAACACGGCACCAACTAGCATGTTGAAACACTCCGCGACACATGCTTTCAATATGAAGCGAATTGAGGAATTTAAACAGCGCCTCTCATGACAGCTAGTAAACAACTTGGAAAATGAAGGAAGAACAACAACAAAGGCCGTCCAGGGTTCCCGCTAGCTATGCGAGTGCATGCTGCGCATTTTGAACGCGTGGACGCATGGTTTAAATTTCTTACGGTTATGCGTCTTGTCCCAGCTACTGAACGATAAAAGTCCCAATTTACCCTGAAAGGCGAAGCATTGATTGCGATTTCAAAGTAATAAACAGCTATACGTAGGTTAGTAGTTTTATCAGCTGTACAAGCTGCTGTAATCGGTTGGTTACTAAATAAATTAACAAAAAACCATGTCACCCTCACACCGGCAACCATGAACACATTTGACTCATTGACCAGCGACACTCGCTGGCGTGATGAAGCGCGGACGTTGCGGCGAGAGAATTCTACTTCGCGCTGCCTCTCACTTCAACACAAACTTGGCGCCCGAGAAAAAAGAACCCATGAAACCATTAGCTTTCTCAGGTCGGCTGGCCTTTGAACCCACAGCAGATTACCTCCAATATAGAATACGCGCTGCTGTGCTCAGCTGCACCATGCATAGCCGCGGCCGCTGTGGAAGCGCGCACGTGCGCAACCCAGCCAACAGCAGATTACCTCCTAGCATTGCGCGCATCTCCAGACTGCCTCCTTGTAGGCGCATAAAGTCGGCGCGCAGGCTCCCTGCCTTCTTCCTTTTCGCGTGCGAGAAGAAGCCGCCGCACCATGCCACCATCCTTCTTGGCTCACCCTCGCATGATATCCCTCGCACCTACACCATACGGCACGAGCTCGCGATCTAATCGCACTTGGACTTTATGTACCACGTCACGGCAATAACGACGCCAACGGCGGCAACGACGACGATGGAAATTCCCCTGTAGTGCCCTTATGATTTATACCGAAATAGAAAAACACGGTGCAAGTTACAATAATAAACTGTACTTTGCTGCTTCGTCGCGCAACTGACGACTCAACACCGTATATATTTTGACCGTATATTGCACGCTTATTTATTTTCTTCCTTTGTCTTTCATAGCACCTGGACGAACGTTAGCAGGGGCACAGTATATATTTACATAACAAATAATATCGGCAACGTAAATCTGAGAAAGCAAATAAATTAAGAAATTCATTTCTCCTAAACTTTGTCAGCTTCCTTTATGTGTTGTCTGCATGGCATACTCGCCTACGTTTATTCGTCAGCAAACGGGACAGGATAATGCAAGTGCACCAAAAGGCTCTGGGCTACATCTAGTCGACCAGGGAAACATAAATGTAGTGGATCCGATTCCGCCGCCGCCGCCGTGAGCGTCTGCACAACGAGCGGATGTTTATGTTCGCGGCGCCGGCCTCGTCGGCGTGGAAGGCACGTACAATAAAGGTTCAGTTTCACCGCCGCTCGACTGCTCGCCGGTGGCTCTCAAAGTTCGTTCTCTTCTCTGTGCGTGCGTCTGTCTATGGCGGACGCATCTCGCGCCCCTATAGCTTGGTGACCCGGACGTAGCAAGCTCACGCAATGGAAGACGAAATGAACACTACAGTAGTCAGCAACGACGCCCCGGCTCTTCAGCCCCAGTCAACAGTGCCAGGCGACATCCCTGCCCCCAGCGCTGCCATGGACGCCATTTCCAATGGCCAGCTGCGGCTGCCGCCGTTTCGGCCGAAGAATCCCGCCGTGTGGTTCACGCAAGTAGAAGCCCTCTTCGATCTGCGGCGCATCACATCGCAACGTGTGATGTACCTGCATGTCGTCTCAGCACTTTCCTCCGAGGTAGCTCATGAGTTCGACGACGTCATGAGAGCCCCACATCCGGCCGCGCCCTACGACCATTTCAAGGCCATAGTGCTCACACGCAAAACCGTGTCCGAGAGAAGCCGCTTGCAGCAACTCCTCAACGCTGAAGAACACGGCGATCGCCGAGCATCGCAGCTATTACATCGGATGCGACAGCTACTCGGCGACCGTACCCAAGACTCCGAGAGTCCACTATTGCGCGAGCTGTTTCTGCAACGCTTGCCTCAGACACTTGTCGTGGTTTCGGCAGCTGCGGATGAGATGCCTCTTTACAAACTGGCAAAGCTCGCGGACCGCGTTAACGACTACTCCGGCGCAAGCTCCGCGGTGTCCTCGACCACTGTCACATCAGACCTCGAGGCCCGGCCATCTCACCTCGAGGAGAAAATTGACAGGCTGATGAACACCATGGCAGCAATGCAGATGGACACGCCTCATCGCTCTCCAGTGGCTAGGGGTGGCTCACGTTCGCGTTCCCGTTCCCGCCCAAGACACACTTCTGACGGCTTCTGCTGGTACCACACCAGGTTTGGCGCCAGCGCTGCAAAATGTCGACAGCCTTTCGCTGGCAGGGAAACATGGAAGCGAGTCACTAATGGCGGTGCGTGACTCAACCGCTACGGGAAGCCGCCTATTCTACATCACAGACAGGATCGCAGGCCATCGCTTTCTTGTGGACACTGGTGCAGAGGTAAGCGTCATTCCTGCCTCTCGCCAGGACCGAGACCGTTGTCCGAGGACTGCGCCTTTGCAAGCTGTAAATGCATCCACAATCGCAACATATGGCCAACGCTCCCTCACCATTGACCTGGGCCTGCGTCGCATATTTCGGTGGATTTTCATCCTCGCCGACGTGCGCTTCGCCATAATAGGTACGGACTTTCTTACCCATTTCGGTTTGAACGTGAATCTCCCCTCCCGTCAACTTGTGGACTGTACGACCAGCCTCTCCGTGCAAGGTATCTTCGCAACGCTGTCCGCCTTTACGCAACCAGCTCCGCATTCGCCATCATCAGAATTCGCCTCTATCCTCCGTGAATTTCCTGAACTTACCAAACCTACCTATTTGGAACTTCCAGTGCGGCACACTGTGACGCACCACATCATCACCACGGGCCCTCCAGCGTCCTGCAAGCCACGACGTCTTGCTGGAGACCGCCTCGCCACAGCTCGCAGAGAATTTGATCACATGCTGCAGTTAGGCATAATCCGCCCATCGTCAAGCAGCTGGTCACCTGCGCTGCACATGGTGCCCAAGCGTGACCCCGGAGATTGGCGCCCTTGTGGAGACTATCGTGCATTGAATGCCCGCACCACTGCCGACCGGTACCCGCTTCCGCACATTCACGACTTTGCTACCACTCTTGCTGGAACAACCATATTTAGCAAGATTGACCTAGTCAAAGCATACCATCAAATTCCTGTGGAACCAGCGGACATACCGAAGACTGCCATCACAACACCTTTTGGCCAATTCGAGTATGTCCGCATGCCTTTCATGTTACGGAACGCAGGCTAAACTTTCCAACGCTTCATCAATGAAGTCATACGTGGTCTGCACTTCGTTATCACCTATCTTGATGATATGCTGGTGGCAAGTTCTTCACCAGAGCAGCACGCTGACCATCTGCGGTTGCTGTTTTCGTGACTGCAGAAACATGGCTTAACTATCAACACAGCCAAATGTGTCTTTGGTGTTGACAACGTCGAATTTCTTGGACACCTTGTCACACCTGAAGAAATCAAGCCATTGGACAGGAAGGTTCAAGCTCTGCGGGATTTTCCACGTCCAATGTCGCTTCGCAAGCTCCGCGAATTTCTCGCGCTTCTGAACTTCCATCGACGGTTCCTGCCGAATATAGCGCGCATCATTCTACCTCTGACCGACATGCTGAAGGCTCCAAAGGCACCATCTGCGACCTTGGAGTGGACATCCGAAGCAGACGCCGCCTTCCAAGAAGCCAAGAATGCCCTGGCACAAGCCACCCTCCTAGTGCATCCCTAACTGACGCGCCCATGCGGCTCATCACCGACGCCTCCTCCAGTGCCGTTGGTGCAGTTTTACAACAATTCCAGCAAAATCTGTGGTGCCCACTCGGTTTCTTTTCGCAGAAGATGAAGCCGGCAGAGACTCAATACAGCACTTTCGACCGCGAACTCCTCGCTGTCTACCTTGGCATTCGCCACTTTCGCCACCTTCTCGAAGGTACCGTGTTCCACGTACTGACGGATCATAAGCCACTGACATTCGCTTTCCATGGAAACCACAGCACACACACCTCCCGGCAAATTCGGCACCTGCATTTTATTTCTGAATTCACGACCGACCTACGGTACATCGAGGGACCCGTTAATGCGGCTGCCGATGCCCTGTCACGTGTCGACGCGCTTTCCACTGCTGCTGTGGATTTCGACATCATCGCAGAGGCACAACATTCTGACAACGAGCTGCGTGTACCTGCGTGCAGGGTCCACATCTCTCTCGTTTGCTGAGGTGCCACTGCCGTTCTCCTCCGGTACGATCGTCTGCGACATGTCAACAGGCTGTGCCCGTCCATTTGTGCCTTCCTCGCACCGTCGTCAAGTCTTTGACAAGCTACACGACTCGAGCCATCCTGGTGTTCGCGCCACTCAGCGCCTCATCACCTCCCGTTATGTGTGGCCCGGCATCAACGCAGATGTCCGCCGCTGGGCTCGAGAATGTCAACGCTGCCAACGTGCAAAAACGACCCGCCACACCAAGTGAACTTCAACCCTTCCGTCCGCCCGACTCTCGCTTTGACCACGTTCACATCGACATTGTCGGTCCGCAGCCTTCATCATGCGTTAAACGATACATCCTCACCTGCGTTGACCACTACACGCGCTGGCCTGAAGCGTTTCCCGTACACGATATTATGGCGCCAACCGTGGCATCCGTATTCGTAGCCGGTTGGATATCTTGTTTCGGCTGCCCCAGCGTGGTAACATCCGACCGCGGACGACAGTTTGAAAGTGAGCTCTTCGAAGCGCTAACAAGCATGCTCGGTATCCGCCACATCCACACAACTGCATACCACCCGTCAGCGAATGGAATGGTGGAAAGGCTTCACCGCCAGTTGAAAGCCACCCTCATCGCCCGCGACGCTCGAATTTCATGGGTCGACGACCTGCCGCTAGTTATTTTAGGTATTCGGTCGGCCATAAAAGAGGACCTCGGGTGTACTGCTGCCAAAATGGTCTACGGGACGACACTACGTCTACCCGGTGAATTCTTCGCACCACCTGCAGTCCCCAACCTCTCGCCTCCTGCCTACGTTGAGCAACTTCGGTCGCTCTTTGAGCGCTTGCGACCAACATCACCTCGACAGCCTTCCACTTACGACGCTTTCGTAAGCAAAGACCTAGCTGCCTCAACTCACGTTTTCGTGCGCCGCGAAGGCATCCGACCCGGCCTCACAGCACCGTACGACGGCCCGTTCGAAGTGCTACAGCGCGGAGAAAAGACTTTTACTGTTTCTGTGAACGGCCGTGAAAACGTGATTTCAATCGACCGTGCGAAGCCTGCGTACATGGCAAACTTGTGCGTTCCTCTTGCACTCCCCACTCGTTCCTCGGCCAATTCTCTCCCATCCGTACCCTGCCCAGTGAGCAAGCACGTGTCCTGGGCAGCAGCGCGACAGCAGCGACCTTTGTATCTACGGGGGGGGGGAGCCCTGTAGTGGATCCGATTCCGCCGCCGCCGCCGTGAGCGTCTGCACAACGAGCGGATGTTTATGTTCACGGCGCCGGCCTCCTCGGCGTGGAAGGCACGTACAATAAATGTTCAGTTTCACCGCCGGTCGGCTGCTCGCCGGTCGCTCTCAAAGTTCGTTCTCTTCTCTCTGCGCGCGTCTGTCTATAGCGGACTCATCTCGCGCCCCTATAATACATACATACATACATACATACATACATACATACATACATACATACATACATACATACATACATACATACATACATACATACATACATACATACGCACGCTCACGCACGGATGCACGAGCGTTTTATGATAAGGATGATATCTTGTTGGGATGAAACAACTCACCGACAACTACGATACTGACTAATGCGAATTTTGAGCAAAGCTGTTTAATTGTTTTGGACTCGCGATATACAGTGGTAAAGAATTTGATTCTGAATGAAAGCGTCCTCTCGGCGGTGGTGCTGAGCCTATGACAGCAAATTTAGCAGCAGTGGCCTGCGAAACATTTCCATGAGTTGCGCGGCTTATTGTTCAGAAGAAAGCATAAGCACGGGAACTCGTGGCTCGGGCGGAGCGCATTCTCCAACGGCGGCGGCGGCTTAGGCGCAGTAGCACATTCGCAGTGGTCCTCAGCCCACGCCAGCCCTTTGTTTCCATATATAATATCGGTGAAAGCGCTCACCACATGCCTGGTCGCCGCCGTGGAGCACGTCTCATGCGTCGCGCCGCTTTCCTCCTAATTCTTTCGCCATACTCTCACCTACTTGCTGCTCAAGCTTCCGCTGCAACCACCTCCTCCACTTTCTTCCTCGGGCTATCTTCCCCCTCGCCGTCTTTGAACCGGCGCTGCGCTCCGCAATCGCTCTTTCGTGCTTCACTGTTTGCGTTTGCTCGGTTTCTCCCAGGATACTGGGGGACACTGACGCTAGACGCAGGAACGGGCACACCCAACCACATGCAGCACAGGATACGCAAGGATACGCGTTTCGCTACGCGTACACGTAAGCGTACACGTATGCGTGCGCGTACGTGGGTGATGAAAGGAAGGGCGGCCAGCCACACGATACGCTGCGCGTGGCACAGGGCTGACAGACCAGCGATGGCGGAAACGTTCATCTTTGCCTTTGAGAAAAGTTTATCCTTAATTTCATTATGGCCAGCCATTTTTATTTAATGTATCAATGTTAGAGCTAGTACATTGTTTTCAGGTTGATAAATGCATGCCGTTGCTATCTACAGATCCTTAAGACAAGAAAAGCTACATCAATGATCAACATCACGCGCGATAGCGTCTGCTTGCCCACGACTGCAGCTGACATGTGCGCGCGACCACACACGACGTTGCTGTTGAGCTTTTGCTTAGCCGCTTGCTTCGCCGGCATCAGCGTTTTCTTCCCGCAGTGTACCACGTGAGAAAGAAGCTTTTGCTGCGACTGCTCTTGCAAAGGCCGCGGGAGCGCAGAAATCGTCTGCGGCGACGTTGGAAAAGTCCGGCCAGTCTTTCAACTGCGTAAAGAAGAAGGACTTTACGGCTGTGAATATCATCATTCCTTTCGATGATCCACAGAGGTAGAAGTATAGGAGCCAGTGTTTGGACATGGGGACTTATCTTCGTCTGGACAGCAATTACTTATCAGCATATTTAAGTGCGCGCATATAGGAGACATAAGTGAAAGGGTTGAAGTAGCAATGCGGGGATCGTACTCGGAGCGCGTGAACGCCCAATTCGCAGTACAGCATCGCGTCGTCACTACAAAGTTCGTCCAGGTTGACAGCACCGATCGAAGTGATAACGCGACGTACGCGAACAGGGGGAACAACACGAGCAGGGTGTAGTTCAGAGAGCGCGAAAGTATAGCCGAAGACCGCGCTGATTAGCCGCCGGAGGCACACAGATCGTATATTGGATACGTGGTGACGACACCTCACGATGTTTCAACAGCCATCTGTTTAACCCGTGTATGCAGTACAATATACCGTCACTAATTCTTCAGCTTCAGAGGGGAAGCATTTGATTCTATTCAACAGACGATCTGTAATACTAATTTGGAGCTTCCGTCATTACTAACAGTGGACCTTACTGTTTTTACAGATATTGGGTAGCACCCTCTTGCATAAAATTTGTAAGGACTAAGTTTTGTAATACATTTACTGCTATTCGAAATTTTATTTGATATTCAGCTTATTTTTTCTTCATTTCATTCGATATTCTATTCTAAATCTACTTTTTGGTATTATCACACCCCTACAAAAAGTTAAGGACTGCTAGTTATATTTGTGCCATTAGTATTGCACATAGATTCAAGAACACCTTTTTACGTGTTGGTTGTCATTTATGAAACTTGTGGATTAGATACGATTTCCTATATTTTCTGTCTCAGAAGTGTGACTGTAGAATATGAAGTGTAATGTAATTAAATTGTGACCTGGAAGGTCTAAAGGCTGTGCAACTAATTTTGGAAGTTTCTTGGCAGTGGCCGCTCAATTTTTCTTCAATATACCATTGACTGACTCTCCTGTTTTGCCGACACACTGTTTGTATTCAAGCATATAAACAAAGCAGGGGGTAAAATTAATCATGGCTAGTGGCTATCCAAGTGTGAGTGCGTCTGTCAGTGAAAAGTGTTCTGGTCAGTGTCAGTGTCAGCTATGCGTGTGTCAGTGAAAAGTGTTCAGCTCCCGGTACCTGCGCGTGTATGCGGGCTGAGCACGGTCCTTCTGCCAGGTAATGAGGCACAAATTTTTACAGATGCAACGGATACGTCAGGGTGACCACGTATTTTTCTACAAGTTCTTTCGCAAGAGGCCGCAGCTCTTTGACAAGCGATTGAGCTTTGTCGCAGAAGACCTCACACGGCAGTACCACATTCTAGAAAACCCTGGAGCCTGGAGAACGACTTCCTGTAGCATTGAGGTTTGTAAAAGATAGTTGCCCCTAGAGTAATAATGTGCCTTTGCAGGAGAACAGAACACCGTTTTTTTGTCATTTATAGTATCAGTTATTTCTTTTTATTTACATAATACTGCCCACCGCCTTTTGGCAGCCAAATCAGGAAGGGGTCACGAAACATTGAAGGAAAACAAAAGAAAGAATGAAACGGCTGACAATGAGCGTGCATAAAAAATACTAATGCATAATCTAGTTCATTATACACAACTAAATATTTATTAACCCATAAACAAAAAAATGGGACACAAAATGTTGATGCAAAACGAGAAATAGTAATTAAGGTACTGGGAATGCGCGTGAAAAGAAATACCAGAAAAAAATGATTACATGATCACAGAGACAAAGTTTCAACTTAGTGCATCACCAGTGCAGCAGTTATGACTAACTTAAAAAACTGCCATCGAATGGCATCGCACAAAAGCTACCTCAGTGCTTTTGACCTTGCGCAACCTGTGAAACATGCACTGAGGAATGGTTGTACATGTATTAAACAAAGGTAGTAGCTAACCTACACAAATGAATCTTGATCGTATGTCACCCAAAAAGGGCCCCCACAGCCATGGAGATCATTGTCAAGAAAAGTCCAGTCATCATAATTAGTCTGCAAACAATTGAGACATGGGTACCAATTTTTTAAAAATTTGAATTCAAGCTACTTGGCATCCGGGCAAGACATAAAAGACGTTGCCTTGGCTTACTGTGTGGGGATTGAGGCGGTTAGACTCTGCAGTGGTGTGTAAGTCGTATAGTCACGATCGTGCCTGCAAAGTATTAAACAACTGCAGAACAACACGACAGCCGGAGAAATTCGTTGCATTTTTTTCAGCTTAAGAATTTTTTTAAAGCTCACATGCTGTTCAAGGCTCCCGTCAGGTAGCCCTGCTTCCTGCCAGAGAAGCAGGGTCATACGTATAACTGTCTCATTTACACACTGCCTTCAATGTCACTGATTACGTACAAAGACTTTGTCCAAACATCCAATGCAGAACATGCAAAACAAACTCTGGAACTGAGCCACGGAACACAAAAAAATGCAAGGAATGTGGCTAGTGGATGATAGTTGTGGGAGAGGTAGGGGTTGTCCATGTTGGCAGTGAACCTCGCCTCCTGGCTATGTGGTGGCAAGACTTTTCCTTTTCTGCTACCTCTTCTAATAATAATGAAACAATTTGAAAAATGCTTGCGCTGCTAGAACGCCCCGACAGGCTTTACAACTTGCAGCATATAACCGAAATTTTCAATGGGGCCTGGTTGAAGGTTCATTACATTTTTTATTTACAGGCATGTACAGGCATCTCTAGATGCAAGCACAAACTCTACATGCACAGGTGGTGAACTCAAAAAGGTTCATTGCTGCAAGACAGGCTGAATGAGTAAACACAGATGAAAGCGATAAACATCTGTATTGCTACAACAAACCTTTAGTTGCAAGTCAGTGCTTCTTTATCGTCGGTGTGTTGCTAAAACATGTTCGCACATCTCTACAGCAGCAATGGCTAGTCAACCAGGCCCACAGATATCAACTTTATGAAATTCTTGAATACCGCACAAAAATATGGATACAACACAATGTAAAAAGAACAGAAAAGAAGAGCTGAGGGGCTTTGACATGACAACAACAGACAAGGAAACGTATATAAAGCACAAAGGATAATAACTGTCGTTTTATTTGTAATGTCAACATCACAAGGAGAAGGGAAATGAAAGTGGACAAAATATAACTTGCCACTGGTGGGAGCTAAAACCAATTGAGCTGGAGGCTATTCCACCATCAATTTCTTAGAATGTTCATGTGTACTAGATTAGGCTCTTGGAGTGTTCTTGCACGAGTAACACTGGCTAACACTACCACGGTGATATCTAGTACATGCACATACAGGTTCAAGAAAGTTTGCAGAGGGATAGCCATTGCTGCAGCTCTTCTGGTAAAGCAATGCAAGCATAATTCAATGGTTGTGGGTTCGTCTCCCATCAATGGGAAGTTACCTTGTCATATACTTTCATTTCCCTCCTTATTTTTTCCACTTCGATATAAAGTAATTAAATTCATCAAATATTTTCTTTTGTTTCATTGTCTCTTGGCTTTATTATACAAAAAGTATACATTAAAAACATTATTTTTGGATTACTCTCCTACTTGCATCAATTTAATTTTCAAACCGAGATGCGTATCCTCAGTGACCTCTCTAATGTGTTTGAGCAGAGAGACGGCAAAAGTTTGACGTCGTCCTGTGGTTTGCATCTTTTGATTGCACTTGAAACATTGCCTAATTCCTCTAATATTAACTGACTCTAATCTTTCTTTTTTCTTTTCCTCCCCCTTGACTGCTTCAGAAGCAATGCTTCCCAACGTATCCAGCCTACGACTGCCTGCTGAAGCCAGAGATGCTTGTGACTGCAGCCTGCGGTTGTGCGCCTCAGAATCCTCAGGAACCAGAACTTCTTGAAACATCGGTGATTGAAGAGGTTCCAAAATGTCCTGAGACTCCACAGACTCATGCGACACCGAAGACAGGTTCCATGCTGGCGCTTGTGACTCTTCACTTGACGGTGATGGCACTTCAAGTGTTGCCAGATTGGAAAACTGGCACATTTTTTGTTAAGGTGTTTGCAGCACTTCCCTTCTCACTCGATGGGAGCACTGGTTGAAGGTTGGCGGACATCCTGCATGTGAGCGTAATAAGGTTTGCACATATTGTCAATATGTAAATAATGTGCCAGTCGGGATGCAAAAATATATGAAGGCTCAAATCCGTCCACATTTGTTTTAGTGCGTGATTTTATTAGAGTACACGGAAGCTCTGAATCCGTTTTGTAGGGACAAAAGTGGCTTGCCTACACAACCAGAATGAACAGTTTCTGCATGCGCTTAAGTGTAGCTTTTGTATCTTTTTCTGTTTTTCTTGTGATGCATTTAAGCAGTTCTTACGAGATCTCATGCCTAAAGCCTAGTGATTACTTCTACTCAAAACAGTGCATGATATTAGGAATGTTTCAGTTTTGAAATAATTAGCAGCAAGCATTCCACTACATTTACTCGTAAGACCACTTAATAAATTTCATGTTGAAAGACCTATGCTTGCACTTTCTAAACATAGAGTAGTAGTATTGCTAGGCCTTGCTTTAGCATAAGGCTCTCTCCTGGTCTAGTTTTTCTACTTGAAACGTTCTTGGCTTGTAACTTTGTTTTCCTTTCACTCGTTTGTAAACTTCATCTGATTCTAAACTGTTTTTCTTAACTGAATGTACGTCTAAACCCAGTGCGAAGCTGTGTACGTAGTAGTCAGTGCATTTGTTGTTTGTATTTAGGAAGTTACGTATAATAATGTTTGTCTTCTTGCCATCTGCCTTGTAAAGGGTGTTTTGGCCCAGCAAAGCTGATCTTAGCGAGCAAACCCTTCCAGAAGGTTTCTTACAGCCAAGCGTTTTTTGCCTCTTCTCTGGACTTTCCCACCGCTGCTCCTACTGTCTTGCCAAATAGCTCTTACTGAATGCCTCATACTGATATTATTGTAGTCGTTGAACCATTGTCATCCCAGCTGACTACTGACTACTGTCTTGCATGAGTGACCACTACCGGAGGTAATGAAAATACCAATTAAAATAAGGTAACTAGATCGTGCTTTTGGCATGTAAAATTTCAATAATCATTTTTGCACAGTGCGAATATGTTTACCTGGAGCATCTAGTCTTTCCTTGGAAATTTTGCTAAGCAGGAACAACGTTCTGCACAAACATCGTGAAAGCTTCGCTTAAACCAGTAACAACAGCACCTGGGATCTGCAGAATAACCACAGGCTGATAAATAGGTAAGGACACTGCTGAGCAGACACAAAAATAACAATCAATTACACAGCTGACAATGTCGCCAGTTCTATGGTGCATTTATTCCTACAGCATGATGACATTGAATGAATCCCTAATCAAGCTAGGTAATACTTGAGGGTCTGTGATGAAGCACCGATTTACACACTGCTAGCAAGCAACAAAATGCAACATTAAAACTGCATTGGAGTGCCCAAGGTAAACATGAATATAGCAACAATCAATACTCGGTTAAATACTGGCCATTGACTTGCACGCTGCCTTCTAGGATCAGTGCACAGAATAAAAAAAAAACTACTTGCATGTTTTGTGTATTGTTTTTGTATGTGCATCATGCAAGCCCTTTTCTTTTTATTCATCCTGCTAATTTGTATGTGATATTCTCTGTACTTCTGTCTTATGCTTTATTGTTAGCTTTTTATGTGCTATTTTGTTATCTTGTACCTGTATTTCTGTTTTCTCTGCTCTCCACTGCAAAGCCAAACTGGCTCTGTGGGTACCTAAGTAAATAAATATACAAAGCCATCCTTGTACTGCTTGTATGTCCCCATACCGGATCACATTTAACGAAATATGCGATAATCGGAGTGGCGATGCCGCACAAATAGTTTATCGCCAATTAGACAAGGCTGAGTATAATGCATACTGTGCGTCGACTTACTTGTGTAAGCACAATTTTGAGTCGATACCCATAAGTGCGGTGCATTGCCAGCTATAATACAAACATACGGCATCGCCGGTCAGCGTGGTAAAGGGAAAGCACTGGAATGCGGTGTTTCATTTTTAACACGCCGGCTAATATGGAAACTTCAAGATCACTTCCGGTCTACACTCAATTGAGTGACGCAGGAAGATCATCTGGTCGAAAAACAGCCAGATGACGTCGTCCTGAACGTCGTCTGGCACGGCCCGGCTCTAATCTTTCTGAAACGTCTTCCCAGGCGCCGAAATTTATTCCCCACGGACTTCCATCACTTCTGCAGCGCTGTGATAACGTCATCTGCAGAGATGGAACATGTTTCCGACATCTGCGAGTCGGCTGATGAGAGAGGCAGCTTATGCCAGTGCCACAAAGGCTTTCGATCGGGATCGAGCGCGATTAAATTTCTCGATCACGATCGGTTCTACGCAGATTGCGCAGTACAGGCAATCGTGATCATAAAATCCGATCCCGATAGGGTTAGATCGCGATTGAAACTGATCCGGTATGACGCCCGTATAAAATTCCGAGCACTCACCTGTTAGGCAGCATTGGGCATGAAAATCCACGACCACCTCGTCATGTGCTTGTTCTTGTGGCGCTTGCCTTTCGCCTGCTACCAAAGCGCAGGTCGAGCCTCAACGCAAGCGCTTCGTTGTTGATTGCCTCCATAGCCTCTGCGCTCTATCGACACGAAACCAGCAGCGACCCCCGGCATCTCCGCACGATTCTGAAACTTCAACAACCTTTCCGAAACGCCGGAAGTGTACATGCGGCCCACATGACGTCGGTGCACAAGCTGCCACTTCCGTCGCGTACGCTCAAAATGACGCCCAAGATCAAGACCCCCTTCACGCGCGCTATTCCTGCGCGTCTGCCCTGTCTAGACGCGTACGGTCTCGCAGACCCGTGACGCATAGCCAGGCGCGCACGATTCACCGCGTGTGGCTCTATTATACCCCGACGTTCTGGGCGGGCGGGCGAGCGGCGGTTGCGCCCTTATGAAAATGAACCATGAGTTTCTGTGGAGGACGTGATGTGTTCCTAAGGTGACATCAGACATTCATAAGGAATGCATCGTCTAATGTTTTTTGGCATCACAAGTACATCAGAGACTCAAATGACAATGCACCTTAGGATTTCTGATGAGAGGAGTGTACAGCTTTTTTGTGTTATTGCTAATGTCAAAGTACATCATATATGAACGTGTACGATGTCAAGTCGCGAAAAATTCTTTGTAATGCGATAGCATTAAATGGCTCATGAGCCGCAAAATCCGGCATTGTCGGCGTGAGCACTCGATGTACAAAGAGGTTACAAACTCTCAACCTTTCAGGAGTCGAACTAACCTACCTTTGGCGGCAATTAAGGCTACGAACCCACGACCTTTGGTGTTGATTAAGGCACCGTTAATTAAGAATGTTATTAAAGATATGGTTAATTAATGCACTCGAACGCACGTACGACTCTTAGTGGAAGTCGAAGCCTGTTAATTATTATGTTAATTAAGGCGCAGCTGATTATTATGTTGTTAATTAAGACACTCGTATCCACGACCCTTGGTGCTTATGAAGGCGCTGTTAATTAACGCGCAGTTAAGATGCAGTTATTTGAGGCACTCGAACCCACGACCTTTGTTAATGATGACGATGCTAGTTAAGGTACAGTTAATTACGATCTAGGAATTAAGTCACTCGAACACATTACCTTGTGTGGGAATCGCACCCACGACCATTGTTGTTAATGAAGGCGATAATAATTGAGGTAACGTTAATTAAGATATAGGCAATTAACACCCTCGAGCCCACGATCTTATGTGTTAATGAAGGTGGTGTTAATTAAGGCGCACTTATGATACAGTTATTTGAGGCACTCGCACCCACGGCCTTTGTTAATAAAGATGGTGCTAATTAAGGCACAGCTAATTAAGATCTAGCAATTAAGTCACTCGCACCCAGTACCTTGGGTGCGAATCCAACCCACGACCTTTGTTGTTAATGAAGGCGATGTTAATTAAGGTAGTGTTAATTAATATAGTCAGTTAAGGCACTGGATCCCACGGCTTTTGTTGTTAAAGGTTATGTTAATTACGCATATTCTATTTATATATACAGTGGACTCTCGTTAAACGGAACCTCAAGGGACCGGGAAATTATGTTCCGTTTATCAGGAGTTTCGTTTAGAGAGAGAAGGTTCAGGATTTCGCAATCCGTTCCAGACTGCTTGGTCCCGACGAGGCAGGCGTGCGCGCAATTGGCAGTCTCCGCTGAAGCGGATCTCAGGTGCAAAATCTAGGTATTAAAGAGGACGGTACGGTCAGAACGGTCAACCTGTCCTTACTCAGCTTCCCCCCGGTGCATTTCTCTCATTTGAATGACAAGGATTTTGAGGGGAGTAAATTGAAGAACAGTGCTGTCTCATCTACACTGTAGATGTTCTTTGCGTCGTACGCCTCCAGAATTTTGGGGAGCCGTGTTGCTCGCCAGTCGGCGCGTGCCGTCGTGTCTGAAACGGCACGACACACTATGCCATTCCGATCTTTAATCTCGTCAGCCATCCTTCGCTGCACGAGAAACCTTCGATGCCGAGCTGCAAAACAAATTCTTCTGGAATGTTTCACGGCGGGCTCTGCGCAGCCAAACCACCAGGCACTTCTCCAGATCTTCGTGGTTGGCCACCCGCAGCCGTTTTCTTTGAGGGCCAAAGCGTGACGTCTCGAAAGCCTGCCGCAGCTTATCCTTGTCCTGAAATATCTTCGTGAGGCTGCTCTTGGGGACGGCGTGCTTCATCGCAAGCGCTGTTTTTGTGAAGCGACCACTCTCGAAGTCGTTGATTATCTCCATCTTCCTTTCCAACGTAAGGGCATTGTGAGGTCGCTTCTGCGCTGCCATCAGGTGCTGACTTCGCGACGAAATGTCGCAGACGACACTAAACAGCGTATGTAAGGCTTAAGCCTAACGACCGCAAGCGCGCCGTGACAGAAAGCAAGCGATGCGGTTACAGTGTGCGAGAAAGAAGTGGGGGAGACAGTGATGCGTACCGCGATGGGGCTCTGCGTGAACGTCTAGTTGCGGTTTCGAGTCTATTTTCGGTTCCGTTTATACGGTGGTCGGAAAATTCGAGTTCCGATTAACGGGATTTTTTTTACATTGACTAAATACAATACCAACCAACTGCGAGGCGTTTGTTCCGTTTAAGCGTTGATTCCGTTTAACCGATTTCCGTTTATTGAGATTCTACTGTAGTTACTGAAAGCACTCGAACCCATGATCTTGTGTAGGAGTTGTGCCCACGAATTTTGTCGTTAATGAAGGCGATGCTAATTAATGTACAGTTAATTAAGATATAGGTGATGAAAGCACTCGGACACATGACTATTGGTGGGAGTCCAACCCGTGACCATTGGTGTTAATGATGACGATGTTAAGTAAGGAACCGTTAATTAGGATACAGTTAATTAAGTCACTCGGACCCTTGGCCTTTGGTGGAAGTGGTTGCGATTCATCGTTAGGGACAGTCTAAGAGACAAAAATAATGAAAACGATATAACACAGCGTGAGCGCCGAGTACTCAGGAAACGCTTCCGATATATCAGGGCTAGGCACAAAACAACGACGTCATTTTCTTTCCTTTTTAAAGAGCACTGTAAGATGGTGTTACCCCGTTATCACATTTGGTAAACAGTGCAATCCTATAGCGTATGCCTTGTTCTGAGCAGTTTGATTTCTCGGATGTGTTACTAGTCTTTAAGTGGCAAACCGACAATTGTGGAGATTGACATGATCACGACATGGAAAACTGCGCGTAAAAAATTATGGGGTTTTACGTGCGAAAACCACTTTCTGATTATGAGGCACGCCGTAGTGGAGGACTCTGGAAATTTCGACCACCTGGGGTTCTTTAACGTGCACCTAAATCTAAGTACACGGGTGTTTCCGCATGTCGCCCCCATTGAAATGCGGCCGCCGAGGCCGGGATTCGATGCCGCGACCTCGTGCTCAGCAGCGAAACACCATAGCCACAGACCAACCACGACGGATAAAAAGAAAAAAAAAACTGCGCGTAAGCGTCTATTTGCTGGAACGCACTGTAGTACTTGGTTGAAAGCACATCGTACGCCAGCGCACATTTCTGGCATATACCACATAGGACAAATGCACGCTACCG
Organism: Dermacentor albipictus; assembly: GCF_038994185.2. Taxonomy (NCBI): domain Eukaryota; kingdom Metazoa; phylum Arthropoda; class Arachnida; order Ixodida; family Ixodidae; genus Dermacentor; species Dermacentor albipictus. Next base: position 338,512 of record NW_027225611.1, read on the forward strand.
AGACATGTGGGTTTTTCGAGGAATCTTCGTGGATAGCACGATCAACACAGAAGGCACGAGCGACAGTAGTGCAACCCGCGCAGATTAAACGCACTAACACGAAAGCAAGATACGGACGACAGGGGCGTAAGCTGCGCCACACGAGCAGATTTGACGCTTTCCGACTGACACTGTTGCAACTGGCACTAAAACATCGCACACTGCACACATGTGTCCCTCGGAGATCGCGTCAACGATGTCTGAGGCCGTATAGTTGACGTTAACGACAGCAGGAAGTTATTTAAATTGAAGTGACGGCGCAGGTAACACGGGGAGCAGCGAAATGCGTAATTCACGGGTTTTATGAGAGGTAACCGAAGCGAAAATCGTTCGAATAACGTCACCGCAACGGCTTTCTATAGGGTTAACATTTTCAGATCTCGAAGGCCAAGCTTTGGCTGTCTGCAGATAGCAGAAACGATTCAAATTGAAAATGCGTTATAGAATTTCTTTCTATGCCAAACTATAGCTTACAATATAGACTTATCTGCGGTTCTGCTTGTCTTGCAACAGCTATGCGCAATTAGGCAGCCGCACAAATCCTCAGATGACACTAGCCGAGGCATTGGCCGGCCCCAGCCGACCTATTGGTGGCGCCACCCACCATCCCGTTTCCTATCCAATCCAATCCAATAAGCCTGTCGCTCTGTTTACGAGTCGGTCGGGCGTGCGAGCTGCAACGATGTGCTTGTTTGATCGTGTGTTTTTGTGTTTGCTGTAACTAAATATGACTTAGTTCGCGTGCGCATAAGTGCCACAGACAGCTTGTGTCTCGCTGCGAACTCGCCGTGTGCGTGGCGCGCCAGCCAAATGTGGACCAACGATGTTCATGCCGTGGAGTGCGTTCCCTTTGTCTCTGGTTGTCGTGGAAAGTTGGGTGGACGTCGCGAAGAAATAATGCGTATTGTTAGCGTGCCACTCCTCCTCCACTATGCACCGGTATGTCTGCTGGGAGTAACATCGAAGCATCGGCAACCTGGAGGGCGCTTTTCGACCGCGTCGTGCCATTCAAAAGGTGAGTAACCGTGCTTGCTAACTACACACGTGTTGTGCGTGCTTCTCGGTGTGGGCATAGGTTGCCTTGCGAACGTAGGAAAGAGAACTCCCACGACAACAGTGAAACCTATGCCGATGCTTGCTGGGTGTCAGAGTTTAGTTGCGCGAATTTATTGCCATAATGCGGAATTGAAAATCCTCATAAGCGTTTTCTTCTGATGAGAAAGATTAAGTTCGGAAATAATCGTGTTCATCATGCGTGCTTGTGCGTGAGCTCCCGCATTTCTGCTGATGTCGCATAATAACGACTCATCTACCTCTTGACCGATTCTCGCTGCAATGACGTTTCCTCGCTTATAAATGATTCGACGTTGTAGATAATCTGTGCTTACAAAGTTTTCGATTTAGGAGTAGTATTAGGAGAATAGAAATGTAAGCAATCACAGCGTGCTACTGGTACAGGTTTGTTTTGAAGGGGTGTTGCCATAACTTTGACGTAACTAAACATTACAAGGGATAGTCACATAAAGTCATTAAAGAAACTCTAGAATCGTTATGTAAACAAACATTCATGTAATGCGCTGCTGCTGCGTGTAAAATTCTGCCTTGTTGAAGGGGTCCCCGTTATCGTGACATTCATCAGTGACTTCGACTTTGTGCTCTGTGGCCACCCTGCACCAGTGCAGGCATTGTTTTCGTGACTGTTTTTACATGCTCCTTGCATGTGTTCACGATGTGATGGTCTTATTCTGCCACAGCTATAAGTTAACACAGAATTCTCTTTGTAGTGGTGAAGCCGTGACCCACAACAGTGTCCACATAACCCGTGGCCATGGCTGCAGCAGCACGGCATGTAATCTGGATGGACATATCAGGTATGCTTTAAGTGTACGTGTTCACAAAAGTGGGCTTCGGTATCATTAGTGGATAAGTGTATCGACATATTACTTGATGAATCTTGCTAAATAGGCTAAATATTTACGCAACTTTATTCCACTTGCTGCTTATTTGTGTTTGTAGACATTATGCACACGTAATCTTGTTCTGTTAAAACTACACCTCGCATGTCCTGACGTTTAGTATTTTTCTCGCATCAATTGCTTGGCTGCAAGTCCATTTTATTTTTGCCTATTACGCAATATGTTTCATTTTTATTTTGGTTTTATTTGTTTGGAACTGTTTCTTATGCTGTAGCATATATTTCCCTGTTTTCCTTTCTGCTTATGATACACACATGTGCTGTTTTTGTCCATGTAAGAATTCGAAGTGTAGTGTGCCATATATGTCACAGGTCTAAGCACGCAGTGTGCATACCATTGTTTAACATTGATATTTACAATTATGTCTGTTTTGTTCTCAGAATAACTGTCACTGGCTAATACACATTTGATGAACTCGAATTTCTTGAAATGAAATAGGAAGGCCAGTATTCATTGTGCTGCAGTTACTTAAGTAGTGAGGTCTTTTCTGGTAAGCTTTCTATTTTTTCTCTCTCTTTCTTCGTATTCTTTTCTTTGCAAGCTGCCCCTATTTATGCTGGTAGGCATTGTAGCAGTTGTGAGTGTGTCTAGTGCAGCAATGTCACAGCTAGGTTGCACACACTACAGGATACCAACAGATACCCATCACTGTTTTTGTGCATTTCTGAGAACCAGCTGTGTCCACTCGGCAAAACTTGTAGTGTCTATTTGAATTTGCCAATCAGTTCATGTAACTTTTCAGGACAACATTTACGCAGCGAGGGACGGGAGACCACGCAACATGACCTTGGCTAACAACTGACTGTTTAAGTTGTAGGAAGGACTAACAAAAATAGCACTCGTTGTGCACCAGTTAATTTGACGGATGGCAGAAGTTGTAATACAAAGGCATAAAATCATGATAAATGGTGTTTGCATAAAAAGAAGTAAGTGAATCGGCACACACTAGTTTCTATCCCTTGTAATCTACAAAGGATGCCTTTCTTCATGCATTGATAATGGGGGCTGCCTGACACTTATTGTTATTTATGTGGTGTGCCTGACTGATTTCTCTTGCCAATTTTCATCCATGGGCGAAAACAGATAAACAATCCTAATCCGGCCTGAAGCCCCATTGCAGATTGTGTGGCCAAGTCGGACGAGCATACTGGTCTTTTGAGTGAAATACGGTGATCTCATAGGTACATATTTAGGCACCAGCCAGTCTGCACTATGTATATTTGACCACATGTGAAAGGAATACAGTACAGTGCCTCTGACACGTAATGGACAAATTTGGTGCCACCTTTAACCAAGCAACCCTCGCTTGCCTCCTTGCCTTTCTCGATTCAATTTTCAATTCAATCAGTTCATGTAACTTTTCAGGACAAAATTTGCGCAGCGAGGGATGGGAGACCACACAACATGACTGTTGTGCATATGCTGCCTAATTTATTTTTGCTGGAAATATATGTGCATTGCAATCCACAAGTGAATTGACAAAGGCACCCAGGCATTGGAGGCTTGCTTAGTTAAAGATACCCAAAATTTGTTTTGTATCTCTGAGGGGCAATGTAGGCTATTCTTTTGATCACGTGCATATTTGGTCCAATGTACATTGGGCACGCTGACTAGCCGGTGCCTCAGCATGCGCCTAGGAGAGCACCATAATTCACTCAAAGGACCAGTGTGTTCGTCCCATTTGACCATGCATTGACACGACAAGCTGTGCACTAGATTTAGATTGTTTATCTGTTTCGTTCGCCTATGGCAACCGATTGATACAACAAAATCAGTGAGGAATACCACATCCAAAAATGGAACATGTGTCAGTCAACGCTCGTTATGATTGCATGACAAAGAGGAATACTCAATAATGACGTGGGATAGCAACCACCATGCTTATTTATTAAATTATTTTTATGCAAGCTTGTCCATCATGCTTCTACGCATTTGTTTTTCAACTTGTGCCCTTCCTCTGAAAGCAGCGCTCGGGTTTAAATGATAAAAACACCAGACATGGTGGGGTGTATTTCTTGAATTGGATGTATGCCGTCATTCAGGAGGCCAACACATGCATGACATAGTAGGCTTGGAATGTATGAGAACTGTGCCCGTAGCTGATGCAAATATTCTGTAACGACTGGCACTTGGATGTCTCTGGGATGCATTGGGTTGCCCGTGCACAAACACTCCTACGCTCATTTCCAAGCCAAGTAATTAGTGAGATTTTCTCATTCACGCTAGCAATCCACAGACACTGCTGTCCTTTGTCAAGTGGAAACCGATATAGCTAAAGTAGTTCACGAAATGTACACACGCCACAGCTGATCTACGTTGCACGTTTTTACAGCCAAGAGCAATTTCTGCTTACTGTAGTTACTGCTCCACGCAAAGGCCACACAGTGGTTCCTCAACAACTTTGTGTGAACCGACCCCACATAAATTTTTCGCAGAACTATCTATAACATCTCCAGATCGTTCTGCAGCAAGTGATACAGCGTGTATTTCTGTGGTTGATTCCCAAGTTTTGTTAATTTTCTGTGCTTTCTACCATGCAGGGTACACGTGCACTTACTTCAAGATGACGACACTCCACCTCAAGAACAGCCTCTCCTCAGTGATAAGTAGCGAGATTAAATGAAAGGAAAATATCACATCCGTAACCAGACTGATACTGTGTTTTCCTTCCATTTAACCTCCTTCTGCATTTAAGGAAGCATTGATATGCCCAATAAATGTTTTTGTTAAATATCTTTCTTTGAGTAATGTCTAACATGCAGCATATGTAGGGCCCATGTAAATGTTGACAAAAGTGCTGCATCTTCGCTGGACATACATACATGCATACAGGCTGCATATATCAAGCACCAAAGACAGTCACGCACAGGTAACATATTTAAATAAGGTCTGACTGCCATTGGGACACATGAGAAAATGTTACCACACGTGGTGGCCAATTTTGTTATAGGAGTAATATGAGCACCAGCAGTCTAATGTATAGGCTCATTAGAGATTGATTAGGAAGACGTGAGAAAGTCACAAGAAAACTGCTTTGGAGCGCACATTAGGAACACATTTCATGCTCACAAGAAAAACACTCGTCAAGAATTCTACAGAAAGACGGTGGCCAATATGTTATAGAATGACATTAGGAATACATCAGAAAATTCCAAAGAAACTCATCAGAAAGTCTAATGGCTTTGATGTCAAAACTCGTCAGACTTTCTTCTGAAACTCATCTCATATTTTCATAAGGGCGCGGTCGGATACGTCACGTCGGCGCCGCCGCGCCAAGCGCAACTCCGGCGCTCTACCATAGAATAAAGAACCAACATTAGAGACGGGAAACTACCGTCGGCCGTGGTACGAAAATAAGCAGCGGCAGCGCATGGAACCTACTTAGGTAGACGCCAGATGGCGCTGCTCAGCCCGGAAGCATAATTACGTTTTTTTTTTAAGAGCCAAATCCAATACGGCCGTTTTTCGCCGGTAGCGTACGCTGGTACGCACCGTGCTTGCCCTGCCGGCTGTGCGGCATGCCTCTGCCTTGGCTGCCGAGTAGCTAGTGCGTTCAATTTGCCAGGAGACCGAAGAGCCTCTACTGACGCCCATACAAACAAGCCACAAGTGAGTGAACAGAACGTGGGGCTTTATTGACACAAGAGAAGCAGTGTACATTCTCGTGCAATGGCAGAAATAAAATTTCCATGTCAAGATAGGCTGGAATCATTGACGCGAGCTCGTAAAACGGAGACCGTCGTCGTCGCACAGGGCAGTCTGGTAACGAGCGACAACCATCGGCGCAAGCGGATTGGACAGAGTGTACAATCTGTTTGCCGCAGCAGTCACCGTTAAAGATGAGCAACTTGCACTGCTAAGCCGTCAGGTTATGCAGGCATCTGCTGCGGCAGCTAACACAGCGACATGGACTACCCGGCATTTTAGCGTTAACTCCTTTCCAACCTGCACATTTCTTTCGGGGGCCACTAATGTGGTGGCTCACACTTGGTGTCCCACTTTGTCTCAATATGAAGAAGTAGCTTTCGTGGGCATCACCTTCGGCAGCCATTTTTGCCATCTTTCCTCTCGTTTATTTCATAACGAGGGTCTTGAATTTGGCAACAATGATGCCTTCAAGTCGCATGTGTGGGTTTATTGACCGGTAGGCTTCACCCAAAGAGATCGTCTTCGTTACGCCTGCGGCAGAAAGGATGTTCAGCAGCCGCCGCCAAAGTTTGTGAGCGGTGGCGCTGGCTAATACTCCCAGGGATCTACTAAGAAACATAAATACCCAAGAAAGTGGAAGGGGAAACAGTGCCGCGGTAGCTCAATTGGCGAAATGCTAAGCTTGTGGGATCCTAACCCACCTGCTGCAAGTTGTTTTTTCATCCATTTTCATTTCCATCGATTTATCATTTCTTTATTTCGTTTATTACGCACAAGTAATTTCTCCTATGCTGTCCTTTGTGTCGGTGTTTGTTGGCTTCGTAATATATGACTAATAAAATCGGGCCCCTCGGCTAACCCCCTTTCCTCTCGTTTATTATATAATGAGGGTCTCGAATGCGGCAACATTGATACCTTTAGCTAGCATGTGTGGGTTTATTGACCGGTAGCCTTCACCGAAAAAGACAACGTTCTCGTGACGCCTGCGGTAGAAAGGATATTTCACATCCGCCGCCAAGGTCTGTGAGTGGTGGCGCTCCCTAACACTCCCAGGGTTGGTTGTACCAGGAAACATAAATACCCAAGAAAGTGGAAGGGGAAACGGAGCCGCGGTAGCTCAATTGGTAGAGCATTGCCCGTGAAATGCGAAGGTTGTGTGATCCTTATCCACCTGAGGCAGGTTGTTTTTTCATCCACTTTAATTTACATTGATTTATTATTTCTTTATTTTACTTTTAAACACAAGTAATTTCCCCTATGTTGTCCTTGTTGTCGGTGTTTGCTGGGTTCTTATGATAGACAGTCACTGGTATTAAGTATCAGCGAAGAATCGGTTGACGTTTCTGTTTGGATGAAAATGAGTGATCTCTAACGAGAATGGGGAATGAGAAAGGTTGTATTTATAGAAAAAAAATTACACTTGGCACAAACGGAACTGACTTGGCCAGGAAGCTGATTAAGGGCAAAGTCACGGAACTCTTTTGGCCAGCGTCCTCCGTGCTTGGTCGCAATTTGCCGGTGCATCTGAACATGAAGAATTTCTAGAAAGTCCTTTTTGAGTTACCTGGATGACTCGGCCAAATGTCCATGCTGGTGGAATGGTGGCTGAAGCTCTTTACAGCCTTGACACAGTCCTCTGCAGACTTGATATCTCATCCAAATTGTGCATGCGCTTTTATGTTCGTGGTGTAAAAGCCTTGCAAATTCGGCTCCAGCCCCTTCATGTTGTAGATGGGAGCTCCTGTGATGACAAAGATGTGCTAGGCACAGACTCTTGGGGCAGAACAGTGACACATGAGATACAGCACAGATGAGCCAAACTCATGTAGTGTTTACTTTTATGTTCGAGCCAATTATACTGAACCATAAATATGAAAAAAAAACATTCATATCTGCTGCAAACAAATGATATGTATCTCAAGACTAGCAAGCCAATACAGCATATATCAAGCAAACTTATTTATGAAGCAGGTGTTTACCTTCTAATAGCACCCAAAGTCCACACAATGGCCTTGTAGAAGGCAGCAGCTACTGTTTAGTGCGTGGAGTGTGTTGCTTTACACTGGTGCCGTCCTCATTACTGCACGTCTGGAACAGAATGTTTGACTGCATCAGATATTCAAAAGGCACAATTTTACAATATGAAATGCGAAAAGGTGCGACATATATATTGTAATGGTTAGCGACTACCGAACACATGCAAATGTACGCTATCTGTTCTAGGGTGCTTAAGCAGCATGTTAAATAAATATTGCTATTGTCCATAAAATTGATGTCGGCCTAAATACAATGCATGTACACCGCTTATGTATTAGGATCACAAATGAGAACATTTGTGCACTCATCTATACACTAGAAGAGGTCACATTGCTGGTTCCACAAGCAAATGCATGAAAGTCATGAAGCTATTGGAACTGATGCATTATTTTTCTGCACGGACGTGATGCACCACTTCACTACTGCAAAAATAAATACGCTGCGGAAAAACAAACTGAACAGCAAGAACATTTTGAACCAACAAGTACGAAATATGGTTAAATTATTATGCTTGCAACTGTTTAATACATTAAATTCTGTACTTTCACTTCATTTTACCAAAGGAGTATGCGGTTCTGTGCACGAAAGAAGTTGCCGGCCGACTCTAAAATGTTTTCTATGTATATTGATAAGGCTACTCAGTCACCCATGGCCACGGCTACAATAAGATGGAAAATGTGACGCACGTTCTGATATCGCTCTCTCTTTCTTTCCTGATTGTGTGCGTATAACGACAGTCTCGCAACTAAAGGTTTATTCAGGAAACAGCAACCGAGAATCCTGACTGCCCATATGTAATGCAGGATCTAGTTGGTTAACGTGTCTTCCCCTGTACGTTAATAGGACGAATGTTATATAACGATTCATGCAGCGGTGTTAAGCGACTCACCGTTATTACCGTTGTCAGCCGGAGCAGAATACAGTTCCCGTTCGATGTAGACGTGTTCCGAACGGCTTACGACCGAAACCTAGCTTTCGGGCTTACATGTCCGCTTGCGAACACGTCACTTCACCCCAAGTGAAATAACGCGAGGCGTCGAAGCGCAATAAATTAGTTTTAGCAACAAAGAAGCAACCAGTCCACGTGTGCGAAGGAATTATTCCGTGCGGCTGTGCACTCGAAAATACCGGTAAAAATTGTAAATATAGGCCAGAGGTCAAGTGAAAGATCGATGATGCTGAACGCTATTAGCGTGTATAGGGATAGAGAAACGATAAACTTACAAATCAAGAGTACAATGAGTACCGATGGTAATTTTGTCCTCTTTTTATCTAATAAAAATGCTTCGATAATGTAGGAGAAAGCTTGTAAGGTAAAATTGCGCTCGTTACGGCGCCTCTAGCGGGAAATATTGGAACCAAGGTAAGCATCCCGAAGTGATCCTATTATGCTGGGTTTATTACCCGCAGTGCGCGGTCAATTTTTGCGCCCGCTGTGGCCATTTATTGAGCTTGAGAGTGTGCGGGGCCTGGCTCTAGAGTGCAACCACTTGTGAAGCGGCGCAGCGGCCGCAGCTAGAGAAGCGCATGTGCAGTTAATGCGCAGAACATCATTCCATCTATTGCGTGACGTTCCAATTCCATTCGCCACTCGGACCTGTGTCTGTAGAGTGCCTCCCTCCCTTCGTACAGATTTCGTGCGTGTTTTAACGCGATAGCGTTAAGGAGCTCGTGTCGCAGAAAAGCCGGTGTCGTCGGCGTCGGCGTCCACGGCATTGACCGTGATCAATAAATCACGGCAGGGACTTCATAAATAAAAAGCAACTTCCAAGATGTGCTGGGTGGGAATCGAACAAGGGTCTCCGGAGTGTGAGACGGAGCCGCTACCACTCAGCCACGAGTTCGATGCTTCCAAGCGGTACAAACGCGCCTCTAGTGAATGCGGTGTTGCCTTCGAAACGAGCCGTGGAAAGTTATACTGCGGTGTATATCGGTAATTATGAACATGTAACTTACAGAAGTCGCAATTACACGAGTAGCGAAGTGCGTTTCCGCTGCATTTCTTCTGCGCTTTCCGCACACGCAGAGCCATCTTGCGGCAAACACAGAAGACCCCCTCCTCTCCATGTATGGCGCTGCCCCGACAGATGGCGCGCCACGAGCGCATTGGAGCTGCGAGGACCGGTGCGAGGCGTTTCGCGGCCCCGACTCCCTCTCCCCTGACAACGCTTCGCCTTGCTCCCTCTGCAGAATAAAGCGTCCTTCCTTTCTTTAGATCGCTATCTGTCTATCTCTCTGCCAGTGCCGATCACGACGTTTGGCTGGCGTGCATCATTTCCCCCTCCGAGATACCGAGTTCTTCGGTTCGTTCCGCTTGCTCAGGCGCACGTTTCGTTGCTGCGCCGAACGCCGCGTTGCTCGGCCATATGGCACGGCGCTCACCGCGTCCGATGCGGGGCGCCTCGTAAGTGATGGCTGCCCTGTAACCCACTGTCTTAGACCCCTTGGCGGGTCGACGGGAACGCTGTCGCGTTCCGCTCTTGAAGGCGAAGCTTAAGCGTCCTCAAATTTTTTTCTCCCTCTTTGTGGTCTGCTTCGGATTCCTTCTCGGCAATGGCGTGGACATACCCCGCGCGAGGAAACATTATTCTCCATATGTAGGTGTATCGTCTGCGTCGCAAGAGGTCTCTCTACATAAAAGAGATCGTCTACAAGCGTCCGGAGTTCGGCAAGTACCACCACCTCCTACAGGAGCTGCAGCAGAGCGATCCTGAACATCACCAAGTATTTTAGGTAAATGAAAGCGAGGTACATAACACCCGTATTGCTTTCGGGATTGTGTAGATCGAGCATGCTGAAATATATTGTGCCTAATTTTCGTGCATTTCTCGAACGCAGGATGACAAAGGCATCTTTCGACAAGTTGTTGAGCCTTGTCTACCAGCGGCTCATCCATCCTTTAATGCACAGGAGGCCTGTCTCTCCAGCAGAAAAGCTTGCGGTGACACTGAGGTATTATATATGCTGTTCATATTTTCTTAGAAATTAAACAATGCGGTGACGTGCCGACGTACGTGCATAGTGAAGTTCGAAAATTACTTTCTTTTTTCTTCACATCTGCTTCAGAGGGCACGTCGTATAAAGTTAAACATATTCCGAAATTATTTTTTTATTCGCCTATCCTCAGCATACTTGTAACAAGCTGAACCGCAAGACTTGTGAGCTATGTGGAGAAGCTGAGCTTCGAACAATCTTGGCACCGCAGCGGGAAAGCGCAGGGGCCATAGAGCAAAGAAATGCTGCGACAGCTGCATGCGGTAGAGTCGAAAAATATGCGGGTGGGCAGATGACATTAAAAAGCGCGTAAATCGGTGGAGTGAGTGGCCGCTGCTGGGTGTAAAAAGTGCCTTTGTCACGCTCGATCGTGTTGCTCGCAAAGGGCTCCATGTAAAATAACACCCTCTCACATATTTTTTTGTGGCGTCTCCGTATTTATAGACCCTCCCTGTAAGCTCAGGTTCGGTTCTGTGATAGAAAAAGCAGCGGAATTCTTTGCTCTGCTGACAATGACTATTTCTTCGTTTAAAAAAACTGATACGACATTGTCTTGCCCTTGGCGTCTCGGTGGAGGTAAGACACTGCCCCTCACACTGTGATGGTTTAAAAATGTGAAAGTGCATTTCAATTACTAACTTATTCTATTTTTGGCGCAGCTGATGTCCGTCGCAGCTACCAGTTTTTTCCCGAAAATATTTTTCCTATTTGAAGTTCCCAATTTTTCAGAATTTCGGAAAGTTCTTAAACATCCATATATTTGCTTTCCTGAACTTCCCTATGCGTTATATTTAGGTTAATAACGCTTTACGTTATTCTTTTGTTCAGTTCATTGCCATTGGCTGCCTCTCTATCGGTCTATAGTACTTGTTAGTTAGGCCGATACACCGACAAACCATTCCTGTTACTATGTGTGGGTATTGTAGTATTTGTGAAACGCGATGGATTTATTATACCTTTTAATGTGTTGGTGTCAATAAATTTCATTGTAAACATAGATATTAACGCATTTCAACATTAAAAAACTGTTCCATTAAAACTTTTCCAGATTCCTAGCTACATGAGGGTTCGCGCATGATATTGCCATGAGTTACTGAATGCATGGATCGACGATGTCAAACATCCTGAAAGAGACGCTGCCAGCAATCTGGGATTTCTTGAAGCCCCTTCTGCGAGCACGTCCAAGTGAACAGAAGTGGCGGAAGATAGTTGCAGGGTACAATGATAAATTGAAATTTCCGAATACTATAGGGAGGATCGAAAGAAAACACTTTGCTATTAAATTCCCCAACAACAGTAGGTCCGACTGCTAAAAGTACAAGGGATTCTACTCATTGCTAATGCTGCCTGTACCTAATGCTAGTTATAGATTTATTATGGTGGATATTGGAGCATAAGGCCGATATTACGATTGTAATTTTTTCAAGAAGAGTCCCATCGAGACTTTCTTTGAAGAGGGAGCGTTAAGGCTCCCTGCCGGAGTTTCCAAGTGGCCTGTGTGTTTGGTTACAGATGCAGCATTTCCAATGCGCACCCACCTGATGCGGCCATACCCTAGTGGGAAACTGATTGAGGCAAATAAATCTTCAACTACCGCCTCTCCGGAGCACGCAGATGTATTGAAAATGCTTTTAGCATTTTAGTGTCTCGATGGCGGGTTTTTCTCGGAACTGTGCAATGTGAGCCAGAGCTTCTCAGCAGCGCTGTCTGTCTGCATATCTATCTTATGACAGACATTGCATATTGCCCTGATGGTTACGGTGATAAGACATGTGGACAATGAATGGTGGAGAGTGGTGCCACACTATCATCCAAATTGGAACCCAGGCACTACCATCAAACAACCGCGCCACTTCAGCTGTCATGGCAATGAGGGAAGAAATAGCAGATAATTTCATGTCTGCAGAAGGCACATTGCCGTGGCAGGTGAACGTTGTCAGGCGGTGCTGAAATCCAAACTCTCTACCTTCATCTTTTGTACCCCTACAACTTCTAATGGTTAAATTGCACCACTTTGTATATATGTACTGTTAGATACGGGACCTTTTCCTGAGCCTCCTTCGAGTTCACGAGACCACATCAAATCGCGCCACAGCTAATTAAGGTGCGCAGAAGCACATCCCTATTGAAAATCCCAGCATTGCCCATCATGAATTTTATGCTGGGCATGATGTAAAATGTGCTGGGCATGATGGAAAACATGGTGGTTATGGTGGAATTCATCGAGGGTATAATGGGTGGATTGTGGGTACAGTGGTAGATGGTGGGATGTATTGGTGGGATACATACTGGGTGACTTGTCTCAATGGTGGGCGGGCTGGGTGAATGGTGGGTGTAGTGGGTGGATGGTGGGATGACTACTGGGTGACCTGTGTAAATGGTGGGTGAATGCTGGGCGTGCTGGGCGGATGGTGGGTACATACTGGGTGAACTGTGGGAATGGTGGGTGAATGATGGATGTGCTGGGTGAATACTGCATGTACGTACTGGGTGAAATGTAAATGGTGGGTAAATGGTGTGCATGCTGGGTGAATGGTGGGTGTACTCGGTGGTTCGTGAAACACATAGTGGAAGAAAAATGAGCGAATATATGTGACAGCCAGAACATGACTGGTGTGTGTGTCAATGGTTGTAACGATTGGAGTGATAATGGTGGGTGCCTAATGTGTACATGATTGTTTGATTTGCCAAATGGTACCAATGCATGTAGTCCAATTTTTCACGTATATAAACGTGCATGCACATGTACTTTGCTATTATAACATTTATTCTAATATTTCAGCATATTATTTCATAATGCATGCCTAATACATAAAACATGTAGTTTAAAATATCTTGACGTAATGACTAATGAATGCGTACCGTTCCTACACTTCGTAGAAAGGCATGAAAGGAAGCGCTTATGATAATGAAAGGTTCTGCTTGTAGCTTTCATAAAATCAACTTTGAGTGATGTGCTCAAAGCCAGTAGTTGTGCCTAAAATTTGTGTTACATAATGCATGATTCTACTTATGTTACACTATACTAAACATTACGTGAGAACCACAAAAGAGTTCCACATTGTGATGGTAAGAAAGGGTATTTGCTAAACACAAATGCTGGGCTTACAGATGGTTTGGCAGTTCTGTAACTCAGAAAAGCAGACCCGTTCGCTCAGTATATATCTCATTTTAGCAGTAGTGTGACATAGCAGCTTATTATTTAGTTAGCGGGTAGATATCATCATCTGTGCCATTGTCCAGACCAATGCATATAAACATCCTGCATGCATAACAATTTGGTGGCAAAGCCAATTACCAAACTAACAATATAGTGTAGAATCATACTGCAGCACAAGCTTAAATTAATTTCTTTGTGGCTTCATGATAATGATATATATATATATATATATATATATATATATATATATATATATATATATATACTTGAATGGAGTAACTATAGATGGCACTACCTATAGTACTGCTGAATTCATGTCGCCACAATGCAACAACTAGTGTTGAGTAATATCTCCAAATGTCTTCCTAACTTAAAAAGGCAACAGTGCACAGATGAGAACTTTGTACTTGGGGCTAATGATATGAAGAAATGACATACACTACTCCAGACAAATAAACAATTATATTTGCCTTTAATGTGGTGGAAGAGCGCCAGCACTGGGGACATGCTGAAATTTTGATAAATCAACCCGAGATTCACGTACTGCAACAAGTTTAAATAATTTTGCTTTATAGTACGATTTCTGCAGCTGGATTGCTATGATATTTCAACCCCACTAGAGGTATTTTACTGTCAAGCAGAAACATCTTTAAGAGGACACTTATTAAAGAAGGCGAACAATACAAAATTAGTCACAATGTGACATCATGTCCCACTTCAAGAACACAACCTGATCAATAACTAAAAATTGAGAGATTAAGGATATGTAAATTTTTTAGCACAAAAAAAAAGAAAAGTATAAAAAAACACTCGCTCAAACAGGATTCGAACTTTGCACCTAAGAATCACGAGCCTAGAATCTTACCACTGCACCTTTTTTTTATTTCCTTTTTACATAGCAGGTACCATGCATGGAAGCGTTCTTTCTTCACAGCTTTTCTAACACACACACACACATACCCAGCGAACTGCACATCTATATAAGTATTCATCTTTGCTGCAGGCGCTTCTGCCACACCTGCCATCGCTTGCAAAACTCATCTTCGCCGCCCAGCAGCGAACTTGTATACGCAAAAGCATCACAAAAGTGCGTCCACGCAGGTTTCGCGTTTTCTAGTGCTCGGACGTAATCAGTTCGGGATCTCCAAATTGCATACAAACCTAGTAGTAACAGGGTTTGAACACTGTTGTTATTTTTGTCATCTTCCAGTGTCAGATATTCTTACCACTGCACCATGGCGCAGTGCGTTTTTAGTGTACATTTTGCCTATGTCAACAGTAAAAATCGCTGTCTGCGTTGCTGTTTACATTTGTATTTTAAAAGCCAAGATGCGCGGTCCCTCCACCGCGTCAGCTGCCGCATCTCTAGAAGAGCACAAGTGTTATTACCATCGACAGGTACATCGTGGAGCGATAAAACATCGATTTAGCTGTACGATATGCATATTGAATAAGAAATTCAGAAATAGACAACGGTGACCGGGGACACTGTTAGGGTTGTTACTGCTGATTTCGACAGTAGTCTCTCGCTCTTTACACTTTTGAGCGCGCACATAATTCGTGTGCTCAAGGCAAAATAGCTACATAAACATACGTGGATGAGTCTTCATTCTGACAGCATGCTGCCTTCTCACGGCAGTGCTGTACCACATTAATGAGACCCGAGTGAGACAGGTTTTCATGCAACTTTGTGGAACAACCCAAAACTTCTTTTCCCCTTCGCATAAGCTTGTGCACTAATTCTAGGAAATTAACTAATGTGTCAGTGTAACCGCACACGTAAGTCCACAGGCTTGTGTGCACACATCTTACCAAATAAAACAAAACGGATACGCAGCCATTACCGCAGATGGTATGATTTTGATCACCGGCGTATTTTGAGGAGGCGGGTAGGGCGTTGCTGGTGCCGCGTCGTCACGGCACAATTATAACAATTGGCCAGGTCGACTTTATTACCGGTGTCGGTGCTATCAACATTTCCGGCTTGAGAGAAGCACGATTGAATACCATGGAAGAGAAAAGTACAGTGCACACCCACCGTTGCGAAACTGACAAACAATTTTAAAGGGCCGCGACGGAAAGCGCTTCTGTTGTGACATCAGAACTCTTGGCCGTCGCGACCGAATGTTTCTGTTGCGACGTCAGAATTGCCGTCGTAACGTCAGAGTCGCTGTCATGATAGAAAGATGTTGTTGCGACTTCAGAACTCTTGTTGTCGCGACAGAACGTTTCTGTTGCGAATTCAGAGATCTTGGTCTTCGCGACAGAGTGCTTCTGTCGTAACGTCAGGAATGTCTGTCAACTACGGAAACGTCAGGAACTTCTGTCGTACAACAGAAATTTCTCTAGTTGCGACATGAATTCCTGTTGTCTTTTTCAACTGGGGTACCTTGTGAATTCTATCCCAGACGCAAGTAAATCACAAAATTAATGAAGACACACTGAATAAAACCGCGCATAAGCCGCCGCGTCTATTCGCTGGAAAGCACGGCAGCACTTGGCTGCGAACACATTGTACACCGCCGCACATTTCTGGCACCCACCACATAGGCACATTCACGCGGCAGCGACATGCGGTTTTTCGAGGAATATTCGTGGGCCGCACGATACATACAGAAGGCATGGACGACAGGAGCGCAATACGCACACATTCCCCACACCAACACGAAAGCAATGAAGATGACACGGGTGTAACCCGCGCCACACGAGCGATTAATCCTTGTACATTTGATTCTTTCTGACTGAACAAGTTACAACGCGCACGGAAACATCGCACACTGGACGTGTACCTCCGAGATTATGTCAATAATTTCTAATGTTTCAGTAGAGGGTGACGACGGCAACAAGTCGTTTAAAACGAAGTGACGGCGCAGGTAGTACGGGCCAATGCACGGGCAGTAGCGCAAGGCGTCGTGGGTGGGCATGGATGGGCTTAAAAACAGCTGAAAGTAGGCGGCAAACTTTCCGGAAGGGTGCAAAGACTTGGCTCGCCAGCCTCGACTAAGCACGGCGGACCGCACAAGCCAGTGGAGTTCTGGGCTAGGGGCTCCACCCCCTCGCTTTCCACACCTATTTTTTTTACTTTTTTACTAAACCTTTATATATATATTTGTTCAAATCACAGCCCAGAAAAGGCTTCTCGAAGGCCATCTTTTTACTGCTCGCATGCGGCGGAAGTTACTGGATATCGAAAATACGTCATATAATTTCTTTCTGCGCTAAAGTACAGCGAATAATATAAACTGTGGAATGGTTGTTTATGATTTGCAACATCTATATGTTGTTGGGCTCAACAAGGCACAAAGCGAGTGGGTGCTGGTTATTATTTTAGTCATCGCGGAGGCCAAACAAACTCCCAATTTCACAGGTAGTGCCACCCACCGCCCCGTTTCAAAGAGGTTGCTCATAGTATCTATCCACCAATCTTATTCCCTTGTTTACATGTGCTGTCGGTCGTACGAGTTGCTACGATGTGTTTGTTGGATCGTTTTTTTGCGTTTGCTGTAATGAATTGTGACTTAGTTCGCGTGCACGAAAGTGCCAGAAGATAGCTTGTGTCTCGCTGCAAACTCGCGGTATGCGTGGTGCGCCAGGCAAACGTGGACCAACGATTTTCATGCCATGGAGTGCGTTCCCTTTGTCCCTGGTTGTTGTGGAGAGTTCGGTGGACGCCCAAAAGAAATGATGCGCATTATTAGCGTTCCGCAGGTCGTCCACTACGCAACGGCATGTATGCGCGAATAACTTTGCAGCTCCGGCAACTTGGAGGGCGCTTTTCGACCGCATCGTACAATTTAAAAAGTGAGTACACGCATGCTGTGCTTGCTTCTCGTGTGTGCATAGAGTGCCTTGCGAGCGTAGGAAATCGAACTCCCACGACGATATTGACTGTGCTGATGCTTGCTGAGCATTGGTTGACATAATTTGCTTGCGCAAGTTTGTTGGCTTAATGCTAAATTGAATATCTTGGTGAGCGTTTCCTTCCGGTGCGAGGGATTAGGTTCGGCAACAGTCCTCATTTGCGTGAGCTGCCACTTTTCTGCTGAAGTTGGATAATAAAGACTCATCTGCCTCTTTACTTATTCTTACTGCAATGACGTTTCCTCTCTTATGCTTCGAGGTTGTAAATAATCTCTGCTTACGCGGTTGTCGGTTTGCGAGCAGTTATAGGGAAAAAGTAAAAACACCATGCGAGCGGTCTTGCGCGCGACAGTGACGCGATGTAGATGGCTGTCGCGCTAGCTTGTTCCATACAAGTCGTACCCTATGCCAGCGACGACATTGAGAGCCGTCTCCCCGGTGTTGCCGGTATGAGGGCAGCAAATACGCGCCAAAAGTGTGCTTTATTAATTTAGGACACTGTGTTTTACTCAAAGGAGCAGCGTAAAACATTTCTTTAAAGTCTTGCAGTACGTTCTTAACCTTGCACGTATCAAAATAGTCGTTTGCTTGTTCCGTGCAACAAGCGGTAGTACTGAACTGATGTACATCCAGTTCTGGCTTCGCGCTATTGTCTGTTCGCTCATAGCACTTCTGGGTGACGAGCGACGAATTCTAGATTTCCAGAACCAGGCGACAAGAACGAGCGATATGTTCGCGCGACGACCCATTTTCTCGCTCAAAGCCGTCGCGCACAATATCGCCGGTTCGGGCAAAAAAATTTAAGCAATTACGGCTTGCTACTACTACAGCTTACGTTTTGAGACAAGGTGTTTTGACATAACTTTGACATAACTAGATGTCAGATAAATATGTAGGATTTCTAAATTCTTTTCACCTAGCAATAAAATACACATCAACATTTTCAATGAAGCGCATAAACTTTTTCAACACAACAATATACATTGACACTGGGACACTAATGACAATGCTGTATGGAAACCTTTTGACAAATAACAGTACCTAGAATATATAAGCCACCATCAAGCCACATTGCAAGAAGGCATCTTTAAAGGCCAAGCACATGGCTACATCGCATGTGTGTTGACAACCAAGACTACATACATAGATTTGATCACCTTAAAGAAACCCTATCAAACGGGAACCACCCAAAGAGTGCCCTTCAGAAAGCCTGCACCGATGCAACCAAACTTGATTGAGCCGAGGTGCTCAAGCCCCACCCTAGGATCACAAGAACAGCGCCTCTTCTTACTACTAAATTCTCAAACACACTCCCAAACGTGAACAACATCCTCAATAAATACTACCCAATTCTCACCAGCAACCAGAAACAAGATTTTTCCTGCCCTGCCCAGAGTAGTCTTGAGATGCAACACTATAATATCAAGGATATTCTTGTACGCGCCAAACTAAAAACAAAAACGAAGTTAGGAACCAGTCCCTGTGGCCGCCCGGGTGCTCTACATGCAAACATATTTAATCTACTACTACAGTAGTAAGTACAGCATCAAATTACTCAAACAGGGTAACTTCGAGCTTCATCTGCACATCAAGCAATGTAGTCTACTGTCTAGATTGTGCCACTTGTAGCAAATAATACATAGGTGAGACAGGACAAAAATTCATAAAAGACTCAACGGTCACCGCGCAGATACAAAACAATTTACCTAAAGCAGTAGCAAGCCACTTCAATGAACATGTCATATATGTGAAAAGCAAGGCTCTATAGACTACAAATTTCCGCTCACCTCGCTAAAGGAAATATATGGAATCCTACCTCATACACAAGTTTAAATGCCTACATTTAATGGGAATCAATTTAACACATAGCAACTTAGAATCTAAAAACTTTAAAGCTGTACCTTAAATCGGAAAGCCTCATGTCATCAACCAAGGCACAAAACACATTGTGCCACCAGCTAAACTTAATTCTTAACCTCACCTATACCACCGTTTCCAATTTTTACCTGCTTACCACTCAATTTAATATATTCTTTCATATTTTAACGTTTATATCAACTGTATGACCCTTTTCCCATGTACACCTGCCTCCACCCGCTTTTACTCATGTCACCCTCCTATTTGTTATTCCAGTTTCAGTTCCCCCCTTTTTTGTCTGTTTTCTATCATATTTTTTTAACACCCTCACCAGCACAACCCAAAGTCCCAGATGCCACGATGCCTTTTTCTGCGCATCAGTCACACAGGGTACCACTAGCTCTATATACTACCATGACGACACCTACGTTGAGCTACTGAGGCTGACATCCCTAAAACACCATGCTTGTGCCTGCCAGCTACCACATTCATTGCATCCCAGACTCCTTGTCGCCATCTTACCTTCTTCAAAATTACCCGACGCGTTGCTACTACGCTACTCAAGTCATTCTTTCAACTGATGTCTTTTGGGGTCTTTTTTGTTACTTGTGCACTGACCGCCTGACCAGCTCTTCTAAAACGGCAGAAACATGCCGCCAATGACATTCCTGAATGCTCCCTAACCCCTCACTTCCCCAACACGCTCCCATGCCCTTATTTTTCTTGTCTTTCTTTTTTTTGCCTCTTGGCATCTCTCTTTTTCTCCTTTTCTTTCGTTTCTTTTCTCGCCGCCTTCCTATTCTCAGGGTCTTGTGCCCTCGCCTTAGGAACCATGATTACAGACGACAGCGCTCATTCTCTTTAAAGTCTCTCTCTTTACAACCAGCTGCCACTGACAACAACCACACGTGACGTCACCCTACTAGCCCTTTAAGACTAACATGCCGAGGCTGACCAGGCCGCTTTTGACGAAGATAGCTCCTATCAAAACGCTGGCCAGCCTTTCTGAGGCACCTCATCCATGTTTATAACCTTTATACCACAGTGTGCTATTCCATCTGTCCGCCCCTTTCTTGATTTTGGATGTGCTGATTATTGAAATTTGTAAGATATGGCCTATCACCACTTTCGGCATACTTTCAGTGATCTCATTTTATTTAAGCATAAGAATGAGGAAAGATCTGCTACACAAAGAAAGCACCTCGTACATTAGTCGCACGTACGCTCTGATCTGGATAGCTGATCTTGTTCTACGCAAAGCATCCTAAAATTTTCATGCCTCTCCTCGTTGCCAAGAAAAGCAAGGTGCTGGGTATCATGCAGAATTGCAGCGCTTTCCGCCAGCCTGGATTAGAATGGACTATATAGTGTGGCTGTAACTGGCATTCTTCTTCCAAGATTCAATTGTTTTATAGATCAAAGTACCAGTTACTCTTGTAGTCGCATCAACACTTTGCCGCAATTTCATTTCCTACAGAAATATGTTTTTTTTAAACAGACGAGCATGAAAGATTCCTCTGTATTACGTTAAGATTCTTATTTAGGCTTTTTTTTACATTGAAGATGTAGGTTAGCTTAGCAAAATAGCAATATGGAGATTGAAAAGTAGAACACAAAACAAATGGCAGATCGCATGCACTGTGAGAATCGATGTACATGAAGCACACATTGTTTGCTTTGACTGAAAATAATTAACGGTGATGTTACTGGCAAGTTTGTAATTTTTTCAGAGCTTAGTCTAATACGAAAGTGGCGAGTTGATGTTAAGCGTTACCTTGCATGCACCACTTCTATTTGTCTGCATAGTGCACAGAACACACAGGGAGATGTGTTTGCTTGAGGCGTTGTTGCGAGTCATTGTTCATAACCTCTGAGAGGGAATTGAGCGTTGTCATTGCCTCACATGGCGCACCGCATCACGGCAGAAATATTAAACTTTAATTGAATTATGAGGCTGTGCATACTTCAATTAGGTATTGTAATTGTATGTATACACTGTATACATAAGTTTGCGGTCTGCTCTACATTTCACTGCGTAGCGAAGAAGCTCCTGTTCTGCGTGACGCATCTTTCAAGTCTGGGTGTCCTCGACGTTGAGTGCGTGCCTTGCTGGCGCGTGTTCATGGGCTCCTTCTACTTACATGGCCAACACACTGCTGAGATTCCAGCTCAAAGCGCTCTCTTCAGACTAAGGACGATTCTAATGTTTACACTATCACAGCCCAGCATCTGCATTTTTCTCACATAGAAATTAAAAGTGGCACAGCACGTGCAATACACACTAACGGTGAAATGCTGGGGCAGCAGTGCCAATCGGGATGTGCAGAGGTGAGCACCATCTGGTAATGTTGCAAGAAATCCAATGGCACGCATGATAAGACCATAGCAGCTGCAGCGCCCGTAATGTTGGGAGAAGAGGCAAAAAAAGCTTCACTTTAAAATATTTGTTGCCATCATTTGCAGCTAAATACAGCTTGCAAGCCAGCCATTATACAGCTTTTACATGAAATCTTTTATGCCTATATGGCAACTGCTAAAGTTACGACTTCCTCACCAACTGCACGAGCAACAAGTAAAGCTAACAAATGATAGAATGGACAAGCCAGACAGCTTGCACCTTGCAGCTCTCCTGCATGCGTTAGAGACAGTGTAGCCAAATTGTGGCTCTCAGAATTTGACTGGAATTTTGGTGGTCGTAGAGCAGACAAATTATGCAAAATCAGAAGTCAAATATCCACCCTATAAGGCTTTGAGTACAGCTCCCATGTGTCTAAATTTTGCAGTTAAGCTAACCTCCCGATGAGAAGAGGCGTTGCTTTGGCTTTGGCAAAAAGCATACAAAAATCCCATGTAAATCTGCAAAACAATGTGATGCATGTGTATGCATTCTCACTGCAAATGAACCTGTGCTGGCTTGTGCCCTGGGTAGCATGTTTGTGTGTAACATTTGCTGCATTTTGTTATCTGAAACTTTTGTTGAATCGATATTTCACTTGAAGTGATAAGGGCAGATTTCCTTCATTCACTCATTGCTAGAAATCATTGTAAAAACAATTTCCTTATATATTTATTGCACTCTACTTTTAGACTGCCTGGAGAAATACATAAGTGACCATCCAATGATGCCACCTGCACCACATCCGGAGAACCACCTTGCTTCTCTGCGAAAGCACCTTTGGAGTTTTCTTTTACACAAGCAGGACGCCAGGGCAAGCGAGTGGAACATTAAATACAGTACAAGTCCAGTGATGCTTTTTCAATAAAGTGTGATGATATGCTACGTAGTATGGTGCTTTACAGATTGATTCTTTGTGGCATGAAAATAGCTGTATCTTGGCCACATGTATATACAGACTGTATACTTTACAACACTCAACATCACATAAAGATAGCCCGTCATGAGCTTCCGAATAGCAATGGCTGCTTCTTCAATTCATCACACTACATGCATTTGACGTGCTGCGCCCACGATGATATCCAACCCAGTGCTCACCGTGCAAGCCAGCGCCCAGCGTGCCGCCCATCACCCAGCCTGCCGCCCAGCACCCACTGTGCCCAGCAACCACCATGCCACCCGTCACCCAGCATGCCACCCACTACCATAATCCACCATGATGATGGATTCCACTATGCCCAGCATCGGGCAAATTTTCAATAGCGATCTACCCCGTTCCCGAGGCGCGGCACGTGCAAACGAGTTGGCGTCCCCCACCTCGTGCGCCGCAGGTGGAGCTATTCACTGCTTGACTCTTCCCGAAAGTGAAGCGGGAGCCTGGCACAGTTCCAGGTAACGCAGGGCCCGAGCAAAGCTGCTTTGTAGCACTGAAACGTCGCCCCCTTCATCATCATCATCATTTATTGGTCCTTAAAGACTCCTGGAAGGGGCATTACATAAGGGGGGGAAACATTGAACAAAACAACGCAGGTCACCATCAAACATTGTCACAATCAGCGATAAGCAGAGTATATACAGAAAAAAAAGAGTACAAGAACTCTTTAAGCATATACAAATATAAAAATAGCAACAGAGGCAAACAGAAGAAGACAATAATTTCCACATCATGTTTTCAAATAGGATGTCAGCAATTGCCGGAACTTAAATGGATCGCGTTCTATAACAATATGATCTGGTAATGAATTCCATTCTTCAATTGTAAGAGGCAGGAGTTGAGTTGTAACATGGCAGGATGCCATGTTACAACTCAAACAAGAAATCGTCGACAACAAGACACAAGACAGCGAAGCAATTCTGGGCCTCGATTTACAAAGTGCATTCGACAAAGTCAAACACTCAGCCATATTAGGACAAGTATCAAGACTCAACATGGGGGTAACGAGCTACAATTACATTCAAGACTTCTTGACCAACCGCACGGTAGAACTGCACGCCGGAGACCTCAAGCTCACCGAACACAAGCTCGGTAGTACGGGTACTCCACAGGGTTCGGTCATATCGCCGTTTCTCTTTATCCTTAATTGGCACGTCGCTGACAGGACCAAGATCAACACGCTGATCAGACGGGCTTACAAGACGGCGCTGGGTTCAATGGAGACCACGAGTACGGCACGGCTCTTGTAGCTCGGCGCCAATAACACCCTAGAAGAAATAGCCGAGGCGCAGCTCACCGTGCAATTCGAGCGCCTATCTACCACCAAGACGGGGCGCAGTATACTGACGTCCCTGGGTTACAACCCCCAAGCCCCCAGCCGGCAACCGTGCGAGATCACAGATGAGGCGCGGGCCCACATTTACGTGGACCCCATCCCGAAGAACATGCACCCAGAATACAACCAAGAACGGCGGCAGGCGCGGGCCTAGGCCCTCGCTGAACAACACGCCCAAGACCCGAACGCCCGGTACGTGGACGCCGCGGAATACAAGCGGGAAGGCTTCGCGGCAGTGGTCGTTGCGGCGGCTAACGGCACCAAGACAACGGGAGCGAGCGTGCGGTGCACGAACGCCACAGACGCTGGGGAGGTTGCCATCGCTCTGGCGATCACCGAGGCCGAGTGTCGCACCATGCTCAGTGACTCGAGGAATGCCGTGCGCAATTTAGCCAAGGGGCGAATATGTGCGCCGGCGGCCGCCATCATCGGCAAGCTCCAATTTCCAGACCGCGGCAGCACCGTCTGTATCAAGTGGTTCCCGGCGCATGCCGGCGAGTGTGCATCCTCACCGAACCACAACGAGACGGCCCATTCGGCGGCGCGAGCACTTAACTTCCGCGCCCCCGAGAGTGACCGTTCCGTGTGGTGGTTCGAAACCAAGGACAGATTGACTAGTTATGCCGAAGTAACCACACCCCCGAGAGTGACCGTTCCGTGTGGTGGTTCGAAACCAAGGACAGGTTGACTAGTTATGCCGAAGTAACGAAGTGTTACCGCTTAGCTCGATGGACAATGCCTCCTCCCCACGCGGTACTCAGTCGGGAGGAGGCCGTAATCCTAAGACAAATACAGACCGCGTCACTCCTCGCCCCCGCAATGCTGCACGTGCTTCACCCAGAGCTCTATCCAAGTGGGCTGTGCGGTGTTTGTGCAGCGGGTCCGGCGGACCAATGGCACATCATGTGGGACTGTGCCAGGTTCCCGACGGCAGCTACCTCCAGGACTTACCCGCCAGAACTTCAATGTGCACTGCAGTCTACAGACAAGGACTCACAACTATGGGCCGTCCAGCAGGCCCGGGGTGCACTCCGAAAGCACAAGCCTCATGACCCACTACAAACGGGCCCAACTGGGCTAGTGCAGAGTAGAGTATAACCCCGGGTCGACGCATGGCCAGCGTCACGACTCGTTAAATCGTCGTTTGCCGGCACTTAATAAAGTTATCCCTATCCTATCTTAGGTCACCGATTTTGAGCGTGGCCTTGCGATCCCATAGGAACGAGCTTATGTATCTGTGGAAGGTGTCTCCCAAATTGAGCTCTGAGATGGAGTTCAGAATGTGAGCATGGGATACATTGTCAAAGGCCTTCTCCAGGTCTAAGCCTAAGATGCTTCTTACATCTCTTGTGGTGTTGTCAATGATTTGACACTTGATAAGCTTCATCACATCTTGCGTTGACAGGGACGGACAGAAGCCGATCATGTTGTACGAAAACAATCCTTCTTTCTCGATGTGCTTGGAAATTCGATTGTGGATAGCATGTGTCGCTACTTTCCCCATGCAGGACGTGAGGGAAATGGGTCTGAGGTTTAGAGACTCGGGGGTCTTGCAGGCTTTGGAATGAGGATGACCGAGGCCATTCTCCAGGACTCCTGGACAATCCCTCGTTCCCATATTTCATTAATCTTCTCTGTGAACTATTCTATAGAGCAGTCGTCCAGGTTTCTGAGGGCCCGGTTGGGGATGCCATCAGGACCAGGCGCCGACCTGCCATTTAGATTCTGGAGAGCTTCCCGTACCTTGCATGCCTTGAAGGGGTTATCTAGCTCGGGGTAGGATGCGCCTTTGTAGGGGGATAGTCTTCGTCACTCCAGTTGCCCAGTGGCAGATACCTGTGAGCGAGTCTGTCGAGTACGGTCTGCAATGTCTCTGATTGGGATGCCTGGTGCAGAACCTTCACTATCACTTGTCTTTGGTTTGACTTGGTGTTGGTATCATCGAGCAGATGCTTGAGGGGGTTCCGTTTAGCTCCAACTCTCACCTGGCCATCAACGGAATTGCAGACCTCATCCCACTGTTGTCTGCTCAAGGTTTGGCAGTGATCTTCTATAGTTTTGTTGAGCTCCGCGATCTTTTTTCGGAGCCTTCGGTTGAGTTTCCGCCCTTTCCATCTGTTCAACAGTGACGTTTCAGCTTCGAGAAGATGAGCGAGGCGGCTATCCATCCTGTTTACCTCCAGTTCTGTCCGGATTTTCTTTGTCGCCACCCCAATATCCTCCTTTAACTGTTCAGCCCACTGCTCTAGGCTAAGTGCTGAGTCATGTGTTTGTGCTCCCTCTTCCCTAATCTTGCGAAAGTAATCCCAATCTGTAATAGTGAACTCTTTGAGGTCCCCGCTTCTCACATTGACGGAGGTGGCCAGGATGTTGTGATCACTGCCAAGGTCCACTTGGAGGATGGACCAAGATGCCGATTCCACATTCCGTATGAAAAACAGGTCAGGTATGGTATCCCTAGAACGGGAGTTGCCGATCCTGGTCAGAAAAGCCGGATCGTTTATAAGCGTGAGGTTATTATTGACTGTAGTATGCCATAGGTCAACGCCCTTGCGGTTAGCTTGTTGGTGCCCCAATGCTTGATGCGGAGCGTTCAAATCTCTTGCCACCAGGAGTGGGAATGTCTTGGGCTTACTTATAGCCTTGTTGATAATTGCCGCGAATCTTTCCCTGAGGTGTTTGGGTCTACGGTATATGTTAAAGGGACACTAAAGTGAAAAATGATTTCTTCTGCATCAATAAATTACCGTTCTACAAAACCAAAAACACCACTATTACAACGATAACACGTTTGGTAAGCCAGAAAAAGCGCAAGAACGAAATACGGGTGGCGACGCCTACTTGAGTTCCCGCACCTGGGGGCTGTGACGTCTTGGATTTTGATGGCATCTTCTAGGACCTACTAATCATATATAGCGGTACAGATTGACTACATTGTGTTCTAAAGGAACCAAATAATAAACATGGCAAGTTTCGGGAACCTTTATTCAGCCAACGCGGCCTAAATGCGAAAACATACTTTGGAATCCCTGACGCCACGGTGACGTACTGGCGCTGGGGTTTCGGCGCGAAATTCAAATACTAATATTTGGACCTTCATTTTCTCATCTGATAATCAAACAGGTTTTTTGAAATGTCTGCCTGCAGGGTTCTCAAACTACGCTCCATTAGTCTAAACTGATTTATTGTTTCGCTTTAGTGTCCCTTTAAGTATAAATATACTTGTCTTGAACTGTTCGCTGGGGATGATTTCAACGAGCAAGTGTTCAACCCTATTGCATTCAAGATTCAGATCCTGGGCTATGAACGCACATTTGTTGGTGACTAATGTGCTGATTCCCCTCTTCGCATCACCATATTGGGTATGCGATTTATAGCCTGGTCGGGTGATCGTATCCGTGAGCGTTTCTTGTAATAGGATTACATGTGGCTTTTCCGGGTGGGTCCGAATGAACTGTTGGAGGACATTCCTTTTACGATGGCATCCCCTACAGTTCCACTGCCAGATATTATTTACCCTGTGATGTGCCGCCATGGTGGACATAGCATTATAAAATGCTGCGGAGCGCAGCCGCTGCCGACCTTTCAGTGTCGGTGATATTTACTTTGTCCAACGATGTAGTTGTAGCCATAGTAGAAACGTTGCGCTCCAGATTGTCGCATCTGATTTCTAGTGATCTGACCGCCTCCGCGAGTTTGTCAATAACAATTTGAACTTTTTCGAGGGATGCATCAATTTTATCTATCGTTTTTTCCAATTTACGAACACTGGCGCTCTTGTCTGAGGCATGAACTGCCAGCGCCCTCTTTTTGCGTAGACCATTGGCAGTCAGTTCCGCTACGGGGATCTCCGTGAGCGTTTCTACTGCAAGGGCATGTGTGGGTTGAACTGTCTCTCGCTTGCTGGGTTTTTTTTCAGTTCTGCAATTTCTGCTGTGAGCGGTTCCGCTACGGGGATCTCCATTGGCGCTTCTACTGCAGGGGAGTGGGTTGAACTGTCTCTCGCTTGCTGGCTTTCTTGAGTTCTGCGATTTCTACTGCGAGCTGCTCCATTGCGTATTTTAACGAAGCGTTTTCTCTTTCCGATTGTGCAATCCTGTTGTGCTCTGGCGATTGACCCCCGTTATTACCTTTTTTGGTGATTCTTTGACCCGGTCAGCCCATGTGGTACCATGATCAGCAGGCTCCTTGATCTGAACTGCAGGTCCCCTGGAACGAGAGTGGACCCTGGAGCGGGGGCGGCTCCTGAGGGCCTTGCGGCCCCTGGAACACGAGCGTTCCGTCGAGCGACCCATAGAAGGGGCACGGTCCTGGTAGCCGCCATCCTCGCCGCCGGGGTCTCGGGATCGGCTCCTGGATCTGTGCAAGCTGCTGAGGGCCGGCTTGAGAGGGGTTAGCGACCCAGTTGGTTGTTTGGATTGTTCGCGGTTGCACCGTTCTCTTCTTCGTTGTCTAACTACAAACGGAATTTGGAACCTTTGTTTGCAGGTTCTGTCAGCCGTGGGATGAGGGCCACCGGAGAGGGTGCACTTCGGTGTACATTCGTGCTTATCGTCCGGGTGGCTCGCACCACAGCCGCGGCAGATTGCACTTTCAGGGGCTGGGAAAACGTCAGCTCTGTGGCCAAGCTTTCCACATGCATAGCAAACGTCCGTTTGTGTGTGATAGACACACAAACGTCCGTTTGTGTGTCATCCATCAAACAGGATGACTACCGTGCTTGTGTTCTTGATTCGTCTTTCCTCGAGGCATAGAAAAAATGGAATTTAGTGAAAAGTTTAGAATGCAACACTAAAAAGCAAGATCAGTTACATTTAACCAACTATTCAAAAGAAAACTAATTTCTGAACAACAGAGATACAAATGCAACGAGTGCAAGAAAAATGCAAGAACACTGAGAAAATTTCTTTCAGATGTTTTATATGTGTGTTCTTTACAACTTCCATTTGTGATTTCTCTTGTCCATTTTCTGTTACTTGTGCATATTGCGTTGGAAGAATCTGAATAACTATTATTCAATGGCAGTAAAACTCCTGAAATATGCGGAACTTACGAATGAGACATTCCTGGTGAAAGTGGAATTGAACGTTGTAGTCTTATGCTATGCGCTACTGTCCGAATAAACGCAGCTGTGCAAGAGAGAAATGCAATACTTTTGCAACTAAATGATGCTCAAAATGCCTTGAAAGCGACAAAAATAGAGCGCTTCATTTAGCGCACACTAACATGAGAAATAAGTACGAAATATGTATAATCACATATTACGAAAAATGCCCATATTCGAAAAACAAAACACTAAGGCAAAACAAGCGCATCATACAAATATTGCACTTTTTGAATCATGTCTTGATGAAAATCCCATACAAAAGACGTAAATACAACTCTTGATTTATTGCAATAGTTAAATCTGAGATAGTAATGGAATACACATGACTATTAAGAAACAAGTACCCGTAGTCACACACTATGTGGTGCTTAACATGAAGTGCTACCTCGGATCAAGCAGTACACTGATTAGACAATCTATCTGATTAAGGCATTTACGGAGTTAAATCGCGCTCTGGTTTAGCGCTTTACAAGGCGCGAGCTCAGGACATGTACCACGTGCATGCACCATATAGTAAAACTACGCTCAGAATGACTAGAAATGGAATGACAACTTTCAAGCCATTTCTAATGCTGCTTTTGTAGAAAAAAAGGAGTACGCACTTGTACCAATCACTTTGCAAAAGGACATCAAATGTGGTACGTAACCATACCTAAGTATTTTTGGCGTATAAGGAAACTTGCATTGAACTTGAAGATTGCTTCAAGGAGTGTTGAGCCAGCCAATAAAAAAGGCTGAAAAGCTCAGCAGATACTCGAAAATTTTGCTGAATATATCAGCCTCGTCGAACAGCACCCCTGCGCATGTAAAACACTCAGAACACCAAGGAGGCCTATTAGCAAAAGAGGAAAACAACAAACTGAATTGTGTATTTGATTGTTGGAGAGTATTCAACGTGCTAAAATATGGTACGTAGGTGCACTGTTGTGCATTTATTGGCACTTGAATAAAGTGGGATAATTCTGACCCCGCAAACCATAAACGGTTAAATGAAGTGTCACTATGTAAACAAAGGAAGTGAACTTGAAAGATGCAGTTTTGTACTTCGTGGAAATTAGGTTCAATATTGGAGCGTTAATATTTGTACTATCTTATCAGACGAGTGGTTAACAGCATATCACAGCCTACATCGCAGAATATCTCAGTCTACGCATATCACGTCACAGCATATCACAGATTTATACCTCAAGCAATTATGCAGTTCTGGACAAGACATGAAAATGAGAAAATTGAAAATATTGTATACATTATATGGATAAGCCAGGTATTAAAGCGTAGTACTATTTAAAAAACAAACAAATATATTAAATCGTTAACATGAACAAAACCTACATGCACACCCCTTATATGAGTCCCTTGACACCTGAACTGAAAAATGGGGCTCTGAACACTGCATTAATTGGCTTGCAGGTTCATTCATTTCTTCGTCCAGTTCTGTAATGAATTGCATAATTATAACTTTACATTTTGACGCCATTTTGCGTGGCACCTTATCCAAACTTAGGCCTACAGACAAACCAAACGCCTAATTCTGAGACTTCTTTTTCTCAAGTTGGCCCAAAAGTTGATCTCCAAAGCTGTGTGTCTTGTCTTTCTATTTGGCTTGGGTGGAGCCTCACTATATTTCTAGGTTACCAATGTCGGTGGTGCTGCCAATAACGCCGGCGTTGCTGGTAGTGGTAGTTCGGGTGGAGCACCCAGAAAACATTCAACTGCTGATGGCGATGGTGGTGTGCTGTACATTACTGACAAAATGCTTTCAGCAGTCTCGACAACATCATCACTATCCGAGTAGCAAGGGGCTTCCATGCTGCATGTAGTTCTGCAGAGAAAAGGCTGACATTATTCGAGGAAAGACAGGTGGACAATTGTAAGGCCAAACAAAATTCGGTTTGAAGCCGTTTCATTTGGCAGCGTCGGTGACGGAGAATGCTGAAGGTTTTTTGGAGGAATAATATTGTTTATATATAGACAATAATATCGCTGTCGACTCTTCAGTAAAAAAGTTTTAAAAGTCCCGTGCAGATTCGTACATTCCGCGTGCACAATCGTAGTTAACCCCAATCACACAGGAAATTCTGTCGACGTATTCAGTGTTCAATTTATAGTTTCGTGCAAGGACTAAAGCGATATGAGAAAAATAGCACCTCGAATATTTGGTGCTAAAAAGAAAGAAAAGGGCACATGCAGCCAGCTCCAGCTTACTCAGATGTCTTAAGTGAACACAAACAAAATTCATGACATGAACTTGAAAATTGCAAAGCGCAAAGTGGATCACTATGGCGTAATGAGCAAGCTAGGTTTGATTCACTCAATGACACCAGTGCTATGCGGGGAATTTTTAGAAAAAGAACAAACGTATGATTGCGGAATACAGTCATCAAAGTAGACAAACACAAAGCAGCAATGAATGTCATCGCAAAACTCTGAAAATACATAATAACTTAGTTTCTCGGACGGCCGCAATCTCTGTAAAAAAGGCCATCGACTCGGCGAATTCCCACGCTCGATGAGAAACATACACGCTGCCGCTCCTTTTTGTCTCTTCAATCGGCTTCAATTGACGTGTGTAGCGGTCTCTCAGCCGCTTCCACAGTTTGAGGTACTCCTCAACTGCAACAGGGAAGACAAGGCATAACAACAAATGTTGATTGCATACCAGGTTCCGAGAAGTATCTACTTCTGAGTATGTAGACAAAGTATGAGCATGTAAACATCGACGCACCTGTCGAGAGGCCGGCGAACACGCGCATCAGCTCCCAGGCGTTGTTCTTGCGATCCACATCGCGATAATCCACCCGTTTAATGTCATAGACGCAGGGATGCTGCTGCTCAGCGTCCCGAAATCTCTCGACGATGGAACCAGAGAGGTCCACCACGTTGTCGTGAGAAGCGGCCATATTGTAATGGCGATGCGTAGCTACGGCTACGAGAGAGGGCGCTCGGTGCTGACACGTTCGGTGTGGTCGGCGCGAAATGCAAACGGCTCCCTTCGGAGCCGGACGACGTCCAAGCGCGTCAGGAGCCGCCGGTCACATCAGCGGTCGGGAACCGTCGCACTGTAGCGGGTGACGCTTCAGCCGACGTAACGTCACCGTGCAGCGCGTACGCGACGTCGGAGTACATCTTCCCCTTAAACATATACACGAAGTACGCATGTAACCGTTTAGAGCATACGAGATGGTCAGTCGTACGTATGCATTCCTGCCCACGGAACCCGTGAGACAGAGCGAGCTTTTCATCTCGCCGCTCGCCTCATAGGCGTAGGCCGATCTGTTCTAAGCAGCACAGAGCGAGAGCCAAAGGGGTTCACTGTCGTTACGTTTAAGCGTTGCGTACGGTTCTGGGTGCCTGTGAAGCATCAAGAGCCCCACGGCCTGCGTTCTGCTGTTAGTCTCCCGCGAAAGTATTACAGTTTCACTGCACGTTTGCTCTAGTTTGTGCGTGTGTGTGTGCTCTTCAGGCTTTTGATGCGTAACATTATGGAAACAGCAGCTACTTTGACGACTTGACTGCGGATTGCTTGGCCCATCTGGGTGGCCAAGCAACGATGCACAGCCCTTTAAAGTCAAGGCTCCTATCCGCACGAAAGCTGAACGATCGGCCAAACGACTTGCATTATGTCACCTCACGCCCCCTATAGATGTCATTATCCGAGCACAGTGAAAATAAAGCGATAAACGAAAATGCAGGGGTTCTTAGCACACGCGCTTGTACAGACTATTTTACGGAAACCTTTAGATGATGCCATCTTGGGCTGTTAATACTGCTGCCTTTTATCTTTAACAAAAGGTACGCGTTAATATAGCCGATTCGCAAACACGAAAATAATTGTATAAATGCTTACCGTGGTCCTCGACCAGGTTACGTGACTTCATTTCTCATAAAATTGAGAAATTATTTGTGTAACTGCGAAAGATGGTGGCGCCCATGAATCCAATGTAAAATCATCAATGCACCCTTTCCGCTTGTAGCTATAAAGAACCAATTAAAAAAGGAGCGGCCCTTTATGAGAAACACGGTAGGCGCAGCTATTGTACGCTTTCGCGACTTCGAGGTGAAGTGATGATAAGAGACTGAGACAAGTGCTATTGGCGCTCGATCAATATTTATTGTCTTCAAAGCATTTATCATAGCTTTTTTATGTCAGGAATATCATTTCCGAAGATAATGCCGCTCCCGAGGTAAGCGGCGATGCATCTGCGTGTCTCCTCTCTTTTCACAATTAAATCTGAATGTTGGGTGAGTTGGTTAGGGTGGATTGTTTTTTGTCGTGTTTTTCTGCGGCACCATTTCGAAGAAATCAGCTTTTTTCAATGTAATTTTGTCAGCTACAGTCGTTGAAATTATTGATAAACATAGCATGGCTGGGGAAATTTAGAGCACCCGCAAGTAGAAAGACAACTGTCTTAGAGGGCGGTGTGTATTCCCCAAACTAGTGACCGAATTTAGACACTATAGCCAACACCACACGCTAACGAACGGGGACCGTCCAGTTGACGGGCATAATATGTTGGTGCGGAGATTCTGGTGTTACCACTACACACTGACCTAGACACTCGTGAAGGAGTGAAATTAAATCGTCTGGCTGAGGTATTCTACTATCTAAAAATTCGAAGAATTAAGAAAAATGAGGAGAAAACAAAAGCAGCGGAAGCGCTTCAGCTAGCTGTCTGTACAGCTGCGAAGGAATGTAAACTTTCAGTGTGGCAATGATTGGTGTTTTAAAGTACAAAAATCTACACCTATGCTGCGAATGAACAGCTTAGCGGCAGCTTAGGTGAGGGCATCAATTTAGTTGCTATAGCGCCTAGGCGGGCCCCTCACGGCCGTCAAATACGAGCCCACCAGGGCTTTGAGTGAGGTGGAATGTGAGCGCGCAAACGTCTTTCGTAGGCCTGGCGTCACGCCTCGAGTCAACAGATTCAGCCTGATTTGGAGTGGGTGTCGCCATTAGAAACCTATAAACTGCAAGCATCGTGGGCACGCTCTTTGTGCTGTTAAATTCATTCATTACTTTGTTTTGAAAAGGAAACCTGAACAGCTTTCTATACAGAGTGAAGCAAGATGGAGGGTAATCAACGCGTAAGGTAGAGTACGTATGCAGGTTTCGCACCTGAAATGAAGCACTCTTTTCTTTAACTTTTTTGTTTTCTTCGGGTTACATGCCTGAAAAACGGCTTTCGCGTATCATTCAAGGATAATTTTGATGGAATACTTATGCATAAAGCAAGAATCGTGTAATTTTTTCTGATATTTTAATCTACAATGATTATGACACTGTGGTATTATTTACTGGTGCAAGAAGTTGAAAAGCTGCCTAAACTTCACTTCATCATCACCATCATCAGCCTAGTTACGCCCACTGCAGGGCAAAAGCCTCTCCCATACTTCTCCAACTACCCCGGTCATGTACTAATTGTGGCCATGTTGTCCCTGCAAACTTCTTAAATCTCATCCGCCCACCTAACTTTCTGCCGCCCCCTGCTACGCTTCCCTTCCCTTGGAATCCAGTACGTAACCCTTAGTGACCATCGGTTATCTTCCCTCCTCATCACATGTCCGGCCCATGCACATTTCTTTTTCTTGATTTCAACTAAGATGTCGTTTACCCGCGTTTGTTGCCTCACCCAATCTGCTCTTTTCTTATCCCTTAAGTTACACCAATCACTCTTCTTTCCATAGCTCGTTGCGTCATCCTCAATTTCAGCAGAACCCTTTTGGTAAGCCTCCAGGTTTCTGCCCCATATGTGAGTACTGGAAGCACACAGCTGTTATACACTTTCCTTTTGAGGGATAGCGGCAGCCTGCTGTTCATGATTTGAGAATGCCTGCCAAACGCACCCCAGCCCATTCGTATTCTTCTGGTTATTTCAGTCTCATGATCCGGATCCGTGGTCACCAGCTGCCCTAAGTAGATGTATTCCCTTACCACTTCCAGTGCTTCGCTACCTATCGTAAACTGATGTTCTTTTCCGAGACTGTTAAACAATACTTCAGTTTTCTGCAGATTAATTTTCAGACCCACCCTTCTGCTTTGCCTCTCCAGGTCAGTGAGCATGCATTGCAATTGGTCTCCTGAGTTACTAAGCAAGGCAATATCATCAGCGAATCGCAAGTTGCTAAGGTATTCTCCATCAACTTTTATCCCCAATTCTTCCCACTCCAGGCCTCTGAATACCTCTTGTAAACATGCTGTGAATAGCATTGGAGATATCGTATCTCCCTGTCTGACGCATTTCTTTATAGGGATTTTGTTGCTTTCTTTGTGGAGGACTGCGGTGGCTGCGGAGCCGCTATAGATATCTTCCAGTATTTTTACATATGGCTCATCTACACCCTGATTCCGTAATGCCTCCACGACTGCTTAGGATTCGACTGAATCAAACGCTTTCTCGTAATCAATTAAAGCTATATATAAGGGTTGGTTATATTCTGCACATTTCTCTATCACTTGATTGATAGTGTAAATTTGATCTATTGTTGAGTAGCCTTTACGGAATCCTGCCTGGTCCTTTGGTTGACAGAAGTCTAAGGTGTTCCTGATTCTATTTGCGATTACCTTAGTAAATACTTTGTAGGCAACGGACAGTAAGCTGATCGGTCTATAATTTTTCAAGTCTTTGGCGACCCCTTTCTCATGGATTAGGATTATGTTAGCGTTCCTCCAAGGTTCCGGTACGATCGAGGTTATGAGGCATTGCATATACAGGGTGGCCAGTTTCTCTAGAACAATCTGACCACCATCCTTCAACAAATCTGCTGTTACCTGATCCTCCCCAGCTGCCTTCCCCCTTTGCATAGCTCCTAAGGCTTTCTTCACCTCTGGCGTTACCTGTGGGATCTCGAATTCCTCTAGGCTATTCTCTCTTCCACTATCGTCGTTTGTGCCACTGGTACTGTTTAAATCTCTATAGAACTCCTCAGCCACTTGAACTATCTCATACATATTAGTAACGATATTGCCGGCTTTGTCTCTTAACGCACACATCTGATTCTTTCCTATTCCTAGTTTCTTCTTCACTATTTTTAGGCTTCCTCCGTTCCTGAGAGCCTGGTAAATTCTATCCATATTATAGTTCCTGATGTCCGCTGTCTTACGCTTGTTGATTAACTTAGAAAGCTCTGCCAGTTCTATTCTAGCTGTAGGGTTAGAGGCTTTCATACATTGGCGTTTCTTGATCAGATCTTTCGTCTCCTGCGATAGCTTACTGGTTTCCTGTCTCACGGCGTTACCACCGACTTCTATTGCGCACTCCTTAATGATGCCCATGAGATTGTCGTTCCTTGCTTCAACACTAAGGCCCTCTTCCTGAGTTAAAGCCGAAGACCTGTTCTGTAGCTTGATCCGGAATTCCTCTAGTTTCCCTCTTACCGCTAACTCATTGATTGGCTTCTTGTGTACCAGTTTCTTCCGTTCCCTCCTCAAGTCTAGGCTAATTCGAGTTCTTACCATCCTATGGTCCCTGCAGCGTACCTTGCCGAGCACGTCTACATCTTGTATGATGCCAGGGTTAGCGCAGAGTATGAAGTCGACTTCATTTCTAGTCTCACCATTCGGGCTCCTCCACGTCCACTTTCGACTAACCCGCTTGCGGAAAAAGGTATTCATTATCCGCATATTATTCAGTTCTGCAAACTCTACTAATAATTCTCCTCTGCTATTCCTAGAGCCTATGCCATATTCCCCCACTGACTTGTCTCCAGCCTGCTTCTTGCGTACCCAGGCATTGAAGTCGCCCATCAGTATAGTGTATTTTGTTTTGACTTTACCCATCGCCGATTCCACGTCTTCATAAAAGCTTTCGACTTCCTGGTCATCATGACTGCATGTAGGGGCATAGACTTGTACCACCTTCAATTTGTACCTCTTGTTAAGTTTCACAACAAGACCTGCCACCCTCTCGTTAAGGCTATAGAATTCCTGTATGTTACCAGCTATTTTTTATTAATCAGGAATCCGACTCCTTGTTCTCGTCTCTCCGCTAAGTCCCCGTAACACAGTACATGCCCGCTTTTTAGCACTGTATGTGCTTCTTTTGTCCTCCTAACCTCACTGAGCCCTATTATATCCCATTTACTACCCTCTAATTCCTCCAATAACACTGCTAGACTCGCCTCACTAGATAGCGTTCTAACGTTAAACGTTGCCAGGTTCAGATGCCAATGGCGGCCTGTCCGGAGCCAGGTATTCTTAGCACCCTCTGCAGCGTCACAGATCTGACCGCCGCCGTGGTCAGTTGCTTCGCGGCTGCTGGGGACTGAGGGCCGGGGTTTGATTGTTGTATTCATATAGGAGGTTGTGGCCAAATGCTGCACCAGGGTGGCCAATCCTGCTCTGGTGAGAGAGTGCGTTACCGGTTCTGGTCACCGGGATGAGGCCGCACTCCAGGCCTGTTTGTGCAATTTTCTCAACACACGGTTTTTTCTTGTATTTCCGGTGGAGAATTGCGCGGCAGCGGGATTGGAATCACGGACCTCTTGCACTGGAGACGGATACTGTACCGTCCCCGCAGGAGTTAAATTAAAAATTTAAATTATGGGGTTTTACGTGAAAAAACCACTTTCTGATTATGCACGCCGTAGTGGAGGACTCCGAAAACTTCGACCACCTGGGATTCTTTAACGTGCACCTTATTCTAAGCACATGGGTGTTTTCGCATTTCGCCCCCATCGAAATGCGGCCGCCGTGGCCGGGGTCCGATCCCGCGACCTTGTGCTCAGCAGTCTAACACCATAACCACTGAGCAACCACGGCGGGTCCCGCAGGAGTTGTACGCCTCATTTAACCTACAGTGGTGCCCTATTTGATCCGTCAAGGTGTACCAATCTGAGCTCGGTTCTACCGCGCGGATGGCACTCGGCTATAGAACCTGGTATTTTTGACCTGCACATGTGTGGCCAACATAATTGAGGATCTATAATTTTTTTAGGAGGGTTTCCGTAGAGTGATAAAATGAAGGAAAAGACCGGCCCACAAAGACTTATGGTTGCTTATTCATGGAGGAATACACAATCTCCTAACCGAACCTCAATATTTAGCCTAAAATATAATAAAGAGGTTGAAAACATTTTAAATGAACGAATGGTGCCGATCAGGCAACATACCCAGTAATCATTTTTTTCATGTAGCCATTTCCATTGGAATGCACTGTCCTGAGTATGTATAGATTGCACAATTTTCCTTGCCACACTTGAACGCATCGCGGGAATGGATTCTTAGCGCTGCCAGCGCCCGGCCCTCCCGGGCCTGGTTGTTCAAAATCGTTTCGACGCGCCAAAACGCGGCCCATGCACGCTGCGCCGTTTGCGTAAAAGCTTCTAATTCAGCGCGCGTGTGCGAGCTCTTAGCATGGGGAAATATCGGTCCGCCGTGGACAGCGGTGCGTGACGAACCAGAAGCACCTGCGCGAGTCCACGCCTCGATGCAAACTGCTGCCGCGCTGCGCATTTTTCTCTTCGCGGCTTCAGTAATTCCTAGGGACATTACGAACTGCGGCAGCTGCGAGAAACGGTGCCACCGAGGTCACACATGCCTTGCCGCGCGAGGAAAGCGAACGCTTCAGTGCCAAGTGGCCGCGCATCTGCGCGCCCTCGCCCGTCCAACTTCAGCGGAGAAACCGAGGCGATGCATGCGAGCACAGGCGGTGCGAAAAAACCGCTTGGCTCCGAGATTTTCCGGCGTGTCGCGGGAGCGAGAAAGTGAACACTTGCAGATTGTGTGCCTAAGAAACGAAGGCTGTGGGATGTCAGGAGAAAGGAACACCTTCTCCTTTGCTCTATCCATCGCTTTGATCTCGCCCATATGCTTCATCGATGCGCACCTCTGGATAAGCGCATTTCCTGCTTTAATACACGGGTAGCTGCTTTCGAGGAGTGCTAGTTAGTGGAGGCCGAAGCTTGCAATGATACTAAGAAACAGCCGTTTGGAGGTGTCTTCGCAATGTGCATTGCTGTTGAAAACGCTGTTTTATCCCAATTTTCCCGTTCATGCTTATCTCAAGTGACGCACGCACTATAAACAACTTTTGAGAACTTGTCCTATTAGGGAACCTAAAGCAAAAGCACTAACTCAAGTTTGATTGATGGATTATTATTCTATAAGCCTAGTTCTATTTATTTCGTGGTAACAGATCAAATATAAAAAAGAGGTTATGAAGGTGAACGTAGATGCGATGTCGCAGATTTCAAAGTACTTTTTTCTTTTTAATGTGTGGGTAGTTGTGGCTCAAGAAAAGTTATTGGAATGCTTCAGAAGTTCAGTCTTCGGCTCTGTAAGAATGCAATCTAGTCCATCTTTAGCGTTAACAAATTAACTAGGCCCGAGTCAATGACGTCAAAACAGATCATGTGACGTCTCTCAGGTGACGAAGCGTAATGGCGGCATCGACATCCTTCTTTCGCTTTTGCGCTTTTGACGCTTGCTAAACCTCCTCTCACAATAACAGTGGATTTTTCGGCGTTCTCAAAGGTCACTTCACTACTAAAATAATACAGCTCAAATACAGCTAAAGTAATGCTTCTTTTTAGTGTCCCTTTAAAAAATGGTGGCCAGCCATCGTGTGTGCGTTTAGTGTATACAACACCCTGTACTCGAAACTTCCTAGTTAAGAATGACCGAATTATGAGCAAATTGGTTAGGGTCCAAGTTACCGAAGGGCCGGCGTGCAAACCCGGACCCCGAAGGAACGAAAGATGACTATACAAAGATTATTTGTACGCCCGCCTTTCACAAACGTGATTTCTTGTCGAGGGCATCGTACCTCTCGGAAATGCGCATGCTGTTCATGACCTGGAAGTACCTCAGAATCAGAATCAGTTTTATTCAAGACAGAAAATAAGGATAATTACATGATAAGTATAAGGTTCCGTAGTTAGAAACTGAAATAGGGCCTCCTGTGCATGACTAGAATTAATAAAACAACAATGGCAACATGTGAGTCTTAGGATACAAAGCATAAATGAACGGAAAAGCAGCAGATGAATGTATTAAGCGATAACAAGGCTTTGGACTAAAATAGAACCTACCAGGCGTTCAGCGTCAGAGGAAGAAACCCAGGATAGATTACAAAAATTGATTGGTAAAAATGTAAGCACCAAAGGGAGAAATATTTGTTAGAGTGTGCCATTGATTACATTTAAAATACATTCTGATGTTTTACGTGGCAAAATCACACTTTGATAAGGAGGCACGCCGTAGTTGGTGGCATCGAATTGATTTTGAACACTTCGTTTTGTTTTTTTTCTTTCAACGTCCGCGCTATCCACTGTGCACGAACGTACCGCTGTGATAAAATTACGGCTGCTATTGCAATAGCAGCTACAGCGTATGTATCCCGGAGACAGCTTTCGATTGATGCCTATCTCGACTCTCTACAGAAGGTGTACCACTGTTCCCAAAAGCGATTTTTAAAACACAGTCGTGCAAGTCAGCGTAGTATCTATGAAAACCCAAGCGTCTCACTTTCGGCAGCGTTGGAAGGCGTGGCCGCATGGTTTACTTGCTGGCGCCTATGATTCCGCGTCACGCTGGCAGCGATTCGATACCGTGCTGCGTGACGAATTCTTCACGTCATGCAGGACTCAGTTCGGCAGCCTCCCACCAGATGGCCGGAACAGAAAACTCGAGATTTGGGGCCCTATAACGTAAAACGTTTAAATCAAGAAAAAGAAATGGTCATGGGCAGGACATGTAATGAGGAGGGAAGATAACAGATGGTCATTAAGGGTTACGGACTGGATTCCACGGGGAGGGAAGCGTAGCAGGAGGCGGCAGAAAGTTAGGTGGGCGGATGAAATTAAGAAGTTTGCAGGGACGACATTGCCACAATTTGTACATGACTGGGGTAGTTGGAGAAGTAATGGAGAGGCCTTTGCCCTGCAGTGGGCTTAGCCAGGCTTATGATGATGATGATGAACGTAAAACTATTCCAAGGATCCTATAATGTAAAACTATTCCAATATGTATTTACTCCAATCTCCTGACGTCAAATTTGCGTAAATGCCGATGCAAGCATGGGGCGGGGACCAGCAGGGTTTTCTGAACAGACCAATCAAACGCTCTCCTCCTTTATAGGAGGTCACTTTTGTTTGCTTTAAGAACGAATAACATGGCCTACACTTAGCGGCTTGTCTTACCTAATTCGCTGACAAAAGGCGAGGAGCACACTCAAGTGGAGAGGGGTTCTATGGGGCCGAGCTAGTGCACTGAAAACCGATGACCGCATGAAGAGGGTGGTGCCGGCGTCTGCAATTGGTCCGCTTTCCCTTACTTGGCATGACGTGGCTGGTTGAAAACCGCGCCCGCATGCAACGGAAGATTAAGAATGCCGCTGAAACGGATCCTCAGCAAAGAATAGTTGCCAGAGCGAGGTCACAAACGTGCCGAAAGGGCTC
The DNA here is from genome assembly GCF_038994185.2 of Dermacentor albipictus. Lineage (NCBI taxonomy): Eukaryota > Metazoa > Arthropoda > Arachnida > Ixodida > Ixodidae > Dermacentor > Dermacentor albipictus. The sequence goes on from NW_027225611.1 coordinate 380,252, forward strand.
GATAACGTTACACGGCCACGCAAAAAGTTTTATTGTACGCAAATAAACCCATGCTCTCCGGCAGGGACGAATAGCCAGTGCCGAAGCGATCGGCCACAGCAATCTTTTATTCCGTTTGGAAGGGGGCAGCCTACAGCTATTCCGATGAAATTCCAGTTTTGTTCGGCATACTAATTTTTGCTAATTACTAATTAAGTGTTAGCGGCTTTGTGACGTCGCGTGACAGGCAGGTGAAGTGGGTGAAGCCCGAAAACTTTTGACCGATTGCCGAGGGCTAATAGTAAACAGGCGTCGAATCAGAACTAACTATTTTTCTTTGGTTCGGTCCAATCATGCATAATAAGTGTGTATGCGTCACATCAGATGGGAAGCTATAGCGGTATCGTAACATCGCTTGACAGACAGGCGAAGTCGGGGTGGTTCAAAAAAAGCTTTTGACCAATAGCGGAAGGCTGATTACAGAATTGGAATAAAAAAGTTTGGAATAGCTTCACGTTATAGCGCCCCAATATGTTTTATTCGAATCTCCTGACGTCGAATTCGCGTAACCGCCAACGCAAGCACTGGGCGATCAACCGCAGGGTTGTCTGAACAGACCAATCAAAAGCTCTCCTCGTTCATAGGAGGTCACTTGTTTGCTTGAAAAACTAATAACATTGCCTACACTTGGCGGCTTGTCTTATCTAATTGCCTCACGAGAGGCGAGGAGCACGCTTAAGTGGAGTGGGATTCGATAGGGCCGAGCCACTGCACTGAAAGACGATAACCGAAAGAAGAAGGTGTTGCCGGCGTCTGCGATTGGTCCGCTTTCCCTTACTTAGCTTGCGGTGGCTGGACGAAAATCACGGCAGCATGTAACGGAAGCTTAGGAATGACGCTAAAAGAAGAGTTCGCAGAATCCGGTCGTAAACGTACCGAATGTGTTCGAAAACGTTACGCGGCATACGCACGAAATTTTATTATACGCAAATAAACCCATGCTCTCCAGTAGGTGCGAGTAGCCAGAACCTGAGCGATCGGCGGTAGCCATCTTTTTTTTCTTTCGGAACGGGCAGCCTGCGGATATTCAGTAGAAACTTCAGTTTTGTGCGGCATATTAATGCATCTTTAGTGCGTACACGTCCCTCTGACGCGGTGAGTTCTCGAGCTTTTGTGACGTCGCTGACAGGCACGTGAAGTGGGTGCATCCCGAAAAATTTTCACCAATAGCCGGGGGCTAATGGCGAAAAGGCATCGAATCAGAAACAACTGTTTTTCTTTTTTCGGTCAAACCATGCATAATCAGTCTGTACACGTCGTGTGACAGACAGGTGAAGTGAGGTAGGTCCAAAAAAGTTTTTGACCAATCGCGGAGGGCTGATTACAGAACTGGAACAGAAAAGTTTGGAATAGTTTTACGTTATATCGCCCTTGGTTTCAGTTTTGGTTTTTTCAGGAGTGCTCTTTAAATACTATATTTGCAATTTTTACTTCATAAAACGCACCATTGGGCTGCTTAGTTGTTAAATCATCGTTTTTAGTACCATTTTATTCCTTGGACAACATAACAAGCATGCGCATGTCTTCGTGCTATGTTAAAAAAAGAACAATAGTGCCTTGTAGCATGCACACACTCTAGAAATGTGGACACTGCACCTTCGCCGTCCTGTGGAACTGCATGGCAATGTACATACGTAACTGAATAGACATAACTTTAAACATTTTTATTTATATATAATAGCCGAGTATCAAAAAAGTTTCAACTGTCTGCGCCAATAGGGTAGCCTTTTGTAACAACATATGCATTTATGGCACTTAGTCGGAACATTGATTGTGCGTTAAAGCAGTGTTTCGGTCGGGCTTGGGCGGTTGTGTCAAACGACAGGAGCAAATGGTCTTGCACCCTCTCAGCAGAGGGCACATTGACTTGAAAGAGCGCCAAATTTTAACCGTAAAGCGATTTATTACAGCTGGAATTTCAATGGTAATTGCAGACTGAGTGTCGTTCATTCTGTTTGCACACGTGTGTTTTTGTTAGGCAACAGTGAAAGAGAGGGAGTTTATATGGGTGTGCACGCCTTGAGCCTGCGTGCGTGTGTACTAGTATTTGCGTGGGCGCCCGTGTTTGTGTTTCAGTATTTGAATATAAGTGCACACGAGTGGATGTGTGCGCGTCGTGTGCGCACATTTTTGTGCGTAGGAGCATGCGTAGGGGCCTGTAGATGTGAATGAAGCGAACGTGTTCGTTGGAGTGCGTGCGAAAATGCGTGTGTTAGAGGGAGTTTGTGTTCGCGCGTGCGTGTGTGTGTGTGAAGTGTGTGTGTGTGTGTGCGTGTGTGTGTGTGTGTGTGTGTGTGTGCGTGTGTGTGTGTGTGTGTGTGTATGTGTGTGTGTGTGTGCGCGTGTGCGTCTGTGTGAGCGAAAGCGCAATCAACGCAAGAAAATCACAGTTCCCTTCCACTCTGTGAAGAAGTATGACTAGAGAAGCTGTGTATGGGGGCTTGTTAATGGTGAACTGCACCGCCACCGTGGGTCGGCATGGCATTGCACTATCTTCGGGATCGGCCCTCGTAGGGGGAGTTCCTAACGCCTGCGTCACCTCCGCCGTGGGTCGGCCAGGTATTACACTATCTTCGGGATTTTGTTTTGCACGCGGATACTATAGCAGGGAAATTAGCCCTTGACTGCTTCGCTGTAAAAAAAAGAAAAAAAAAGATGAAAAAGATACGTAAACCCTCAATATCGCCACCCCAGATTTCGTCACGGCGGCACCATTGGCATGGCTCCGTGAGCAGCCACCAAGCTGTTCCCTTTCGTTATCTTCCTTCCCATTGCGGCAGTGCATTGTCTTGATGTCAGTGACGTGCTAAATCTGCGCCATCATTGCGTCGTGCATGGCATCTTCGACCAAGCAAGCTTCTGACGGCACACGTTCGTTGCTATATTGATAATAAAACTTTAAACTGCTTGCCTACGGGAAAAAAAAGCAGCGTGAATAAAAATCGAAAGCAGACATTCTCTTGGAGCCATGCTTTTGATGATATCACAAAAGACTTGGTACTGTCAGGTTGACATTACAGGTATGCAAGGATTCACTGATGGACTAGTTCGTTCATTATCACCGAAAGAACAGCGCTTCACGTTAGCGCAGTGTGCCTGTGCTTCCTATTTGTCCCGACTTGAAGCGCTGTTATTTCTGTGAGTTTGCAGATGTTCTTTTTCTGGGTCAGTTACTCTTTTCAAGAGTGTTTAATAGGACAATTTTTGTTCGTGTAGCTCTTACAGAAGCATGTTTAATCAAAATGTCTTCCCTCGGCTTGATAATGTGGAGGATCGGCTGCAAACTACCCTTTTTTATTTAGCCAACTAAGATCAATCATTGAAAACATAAATAACATAGCTTCTTTATTAACGCACACAACTCCTCAACTTAACCCATCGTGGTTGCTCAGTGGCTATGGTGTTAGGCTGCTGAGCACGAGCTCGCGGGATCGAATCCCGGCCACGGCGGCCGCATTTCGATGGGGGCGAAATGTGAAAACACCCGTGTACTTAGATTTAGGTGCACGTTAAAGAACCCCAGGTAGTCGAAATTTCTGGAGTCCTCCACTACGGCGTGACTCATAATCAGAAAGTGGTTTTGGCCCGTAAAACACCATAATTTAATTTTTTAACTCCTCAACTTACTCCGCATGTAGAGGTTACCAATCTGAAAACTCAAGGGAGAACTGGACCTCAGCAATATTTGTATTGATTTACTAGTTTTGTTTCGTGCGGTTAAAAGCAGCCGGTGTATGCATAGTGCAGTAGGCTTCTTATAAAGCAAGTATGAAAGCATGCAAAGATTATCTTGGCACAAATCATGTTCGTGAGCTTAAATGCATGTCTCCAACCATGCGATTATGCCTTCTCAACAGATTCTTCTACATTATACAAGAAGCACTTCAGCGCTACGTTACATCACACAAGGTGCAGGAGAAAATTGTGCGCGTTCCCGCTTAGATTTCTGAGCTTCCTAGGTATACTTTGTGGCGCAAAATACATTTCTGGAAAAGGGACAGAAGAAAGGGAGACAGTGAAGCGCCACTGTCAAAGGGAGACAGTTTGGCGCTTCACTGTCTCCCTTTGACAGTGGCGCTTCACTGTCACCCTTTCTTCTGTCCCTTTTCCAGAAATGTATTTTACGCCACAAAGTATACCTAGGAAATCTAAGCACCAACTTGCCCAAGAAGAAGTCCTTTTGGAACAGATTTCTGAGCGTTGGTGGCATCTGTCTGAGTTTCCTGGCATCACCAGGAATAAAAACCGTGCCTGGCGAAAAGCATGGGATACATTTTCAGTATATTATACAATATGCATCACCACGGACATGTATACGTTACAACTAAATGTGCTGAAATATTAGGATGACGGTTTTGCTGCATATAATTTCGCTTTGTAATATTAACAAGTAAAGAAGAAAGTACTGTGCTTTTGTGACAATTATTGCTCACATACGTACAGTCACGTGAAATATGAACTTCGACACAGTACTTTGGCAGAACTGGCCCAAAGACTGCAAGGATAGAGTGGCACACGAAATGCTGCTCTGCTAATTACCAGTAATCAGAAGTGTTTAGTTCTCAAATTTTTCTTATATTGGCTCCGCTAGTCCTTTTTAGCACGAGTACTATGTTTCTGCTAATACTTGAAGCAACAGTATGCTATTTATTGTTTTTTTTTTGGGGGGGGGGGTGAGCTTTCCTTAGTGTCGAACTACTTTTCCAAGCTTATCACTTAGCTCAAGACACGCGTGCATGTATTTCAAGTATCCGCAATGTTGTCACGGTTTCAATATCAAATGGGCGTTATCTAATCAAATTGCGCACGTTAAGCGAATACTGGCGTATATTCTTGATCACATTTGAGCGCCGGTGTTGACGCTGCAATGTACGGGCACCCGCCATGATTGCTCAGTGGCTATGGTGTTGGGCTGCTGAGCACGAGATAGCGGGATCGAATCCCGGCCATGGCAGCCTCATTTCGATGGGGCCGAAATGCGAAAACACCCGTGTACTTAGATTTAGGCGCACGTTAAAAAAACCCCACGTGGTCAAAATTTCCGGAGCCCCCCACTACGGCGTGCCTCGAAATCAGAAGGTGGTTTTGTTACGTAAAACCCAATAATTCAATTTTTTTTTAATGTACGGGCATTCCAATCTCATGAACCGATGACTTCATCCGTAGACCAGATTCAGAGAAAGCACTAAGCGCGTAGTCATCAAGCTTTGAGTGTTTTCCAACGTCAGCTCGCCTTATAATGAGTTGTATTCGTGACTCACTTATTGGAGTTGCCTTGTTCTTCACATCATTACAACGTGACAGTATAGACGTGCCACATTTTCACTAAATGAATACTGGGAAATGGAGTAGGATTCGGTTGCGTGTACATTTTCACATTAACCGCAGTAATTTATTGTTCATAACTTCCTTTTTATTTAGAAAGATGTAAAAGACAGAACCCTTATATTAGCAGGAGCTTTTCAAAATAAAGAAAATTTTAATGCTTATTAGTCAAGTTTCATCTCAATTACAGGAAGGAAATTCCAATCGTAAATATCCTTATGATAATTAAAAGCTTACCCGCTTGAAAACGTTTAATCTTTGTTCCCCCTTTGCAAGCTGATACCGACCTGAAGGTGGCTCGTATCCTGGGCCTTTGACATGTGTCGAACCATCGAACAAAGGGCTATTCCGAATGATTTCGTGAAGGCGTGTTACCCTCCTGCCATTCACTCCGGTTCGCATACACGCATAAGACGAATTTACTGCGTGGAAAGCGTCGTTAGTCCAGCCCACAAGCTACCGTAATTCATGTCACCTAAGTCGCTGTCATAAAGGCGTAGATAAGAAATGTATAATTTAAATCGACGCAACACGAATTTGAACAGAGCTGCCCACGATCACCCCAGCTAGGTTTTTTTTCATTTCATACTTCTTCTCAGGCCACCGGCGAAGGAATCAGGCGGGCCACAGACAAAGGAAAGCACAAGATTATAGCGAAAAGGACCGATAATAAAAGACAAAAAGGCAGGGAGGTTAACCATGGACGTGCCCGTTTGGCTATCCTACAAATGGAGAGGGCAAAAAATTTTGTCGTAATTTAGCGCAAATACGAGAGAAATGCAGCAGGTATTACGGCACACCTCTGTGAGGTGCCGGATCCGTGAGTCATACCACGTTGAACACATTGCAAAGTACTGCTCAGGAGCTCACTCTACACACGTCTAGCCTCTTCGAGGAGCGATGCGGAAACGACAAGGTCTGGAGCAAACCAACATGCATATTTATATATATATATATATATATAGTCATAAAATGAGAAGCCAACAAACACTGACACCAAGTACAACATAGGGGAAATTGCACGAGCTTAACAAATGAAATAAAGTAATGACAAATTATTGGAAATTAAAGTGGATGACAAAACAACTTGCCGCAGGTGGGAACCGAACCCACAACCTTCGCATGTCGCGTGCGATGCTCTACGAATTGAGCTACCGCGGCGGCGTTTCCCCATCCACATTCTTGGGTATTTATGTGTACTAGTAGAACCCTGGGAAACGCCGCCGCGGTAGCTCAATTGGTAGAGCATCGCACGCGACATGCGGCAAGTTGTTTTTTCATCCACTTTAATTTCCATTAATTTATCATAGCTTTATTTCATTTATTAAGCTCATGCAATTTCCCCTATGTTGTACTTGGTGTCAGTGTTTGTTGGCTTCTCATTATGACTAATAATTATCGGGTCCCTCCATTAACCCCCTTTCTTCTCGTTTATATATATATATATATATATATATATATATATATATATATATATAGAGAGAGAGAGAGAGAGAGAGAGAGAGAGAGATTATGCGCATTTACGCGGACTTCATCTTCACCTGTTCAAAGTCATAAATCATCGGCTCGTGCTCGTTCTTGTATCGGCGCCACTTTTCCTTCTTGGAACAAAGCGTCCTCTCGACAGTGTATTTGAGGTGGTGGAGGCAATTAAGATCCCTTCTACCACTTGAAGATCTCCCCTGGAGCTACGCTCGGGACGCCGCTTCTGCCAAGAGGCCGCCATGTCGTAAGACAAGCCTGCAGCGTCCACCATCTCGGTTCAAGTGCCAGCCACCCCGACCTGCCAACAATCGGTATCGCGATCCTGAAATCTCTGGCTTGCCTGGTGAGGACGTTGAAAACTGCCTCGACAGCTACGATCGTGTCAGCGAATACAACTGGAACGAGAGAACGAGGTTAAACAACGTACCATTTTACGTCTCTCAAATAGCCAAGACATGGTTCCTGAATCACGAGAGAGACTTCCGTGATTGGTCGTCTTTCAGGGAGCAGCTACGGCAGATTTTCGGCACACCCACGGTTCGTTCGGAAGTTGCGAAAAATAGGCCGTCTGAGCGCGTCCAGCAATATGGCGAGTCGTATAACTCGTACTAATGGGCGACTTTAATGCCAAGGTAGGCAAGAAGCAGGCTGGGGACAAGGCAGTGGGGGAATATGGCATAGGCGCTAGGAATAGCAGGGGAGAGTTATTAGTAGAATTTGCGGAACAGAATAATATGAGGATAATGAATACCTTCTTCCGCAAGCGGGATAGCCGAAAGTGGACGTGGAGGAGCCCGAACGGTGAGACTAGAAATGAAATAGACTTCATACTCTGCGCTAACCCTGGCATCATACAAGATGTGGACGTGCTCGGCAAAGTCCGCTGCAGTGACCACAGAATGGTAAGAACTCGAATTAGCCTAGACCTGAGGAGGGAACGGAAGAAACTAGTACATAAGAAGCCAATTAATGAGTTAGCGGTAAGAGGGAAAATAGAAGAATTCCAGATCAAGCTACAGAACAGGTATTCAGCTTTAACTCAGGAAGAGGGCCTTAGTGTTGAAACAATGAACGACAATCTTGTGGGCATCATTAAGGAGTGTGCAATGGAAGTCGGTGGTAACTCCATTAGGCAGGATACCAGCAAACTATCGCAGGAGACGAAAGATCTGATCAAGAAACGCCAATGTATGAAAGCCTCTAACCCTACAGCTAGAATAGAACTGGCAGAACTTTCGAAGTTAATCAACAAGCGTAAGACAGCTGACATAAGGAAGTATAATATGGATAGAATTGAACATGCTCTCAGGAACGGAGGAAGCCTAAAAACAGTGAAGAAGAAACTAGGAATCGGCAAGAATCAGATGTATGCGTTAAGAGACAAAACCGGCAATATCATTACCAATATGGATGAGATAGTTCAAGTGGCTGAGGAGTTCTATAGAGATTTATACAGTACCAGTGGCACCCACGACGATAATGGAAGGGAAAATAGTCTAGAGGAATTCGAAATCCCAAAGGTAACGCCGGAAGAAGTAAAGAAAGCCTTGGGAGATATGCAAAGGGGGAAGGCAGCTGGGGAGGATCAGGTAACAGTAGATTTGTTGAAGGATGGTGGACAGATTGTTCTAGAGAAACTGGCCACCCTGTATAAGCAATGCCTCATGACCTCGAGCGTACCGGAATCTTGGAAGAACGCTAACATAATCCTAATTCATAAGAAAGGAGATGCCAAAGACTTGAAAAATTATAGACCGATCAGCTTACTGTCCGTTGCCTACAAACTATTTACTAAGGTAATTGCAAATAGAATCAAGAATACCATAGACTTCTGTCAAGCAAAGGACCAGGCAGGATTCCGCAAAGGCTACTCAACAATAGATCATATTCACACTATCAATCAGGTGATAGAGAAATGTGCGGAATATAACCAACCCTTATATATAGCTTTCATTGATTACGAGAAAGCGTTTGATTCTGTCGAAACCTCAGCAGTCATGGAGGCATTACGGAATCAGGGTGTAGACGAACCATATGTAAAAATACTGGAAGATATCTATAGCGGCTCCACAGCCACCGTAGTCCTCCACAAAGAAAGCAACAAAATCCCTATAAAGAAAGGCGTCAGGCAGGGAGATACGATATCTCCAATGCTATTCACAGCATGTTTACAGGAGGTATTCAGAGGCCTGGAGTGGGAAGAATTGGGGATAAAAGTTAATGGAGAGTACCTCAGTAACTTGCGATTCGCTGATGATATTGCCTTACTTAGTAACTCAGGGGACCAATTGCAATGCATGCTCACTGACCTGGAGAGGCAAAGCAGAAGAGTGGGTCTAAAAATGAACCTGCAGAAAACTAAAGTAATGTTTAACAGTCTCGGAAGAGAACAGCAATTTACAATAGGCAGCGAGGCACTGGAAGTCGTAAGGGAATACACCTACTTGGGGCAGGTAGTGACGGCGGATCCGGATCATGAGACGGAAATAATCAGGAGAATAAGAATGGGCTGGGGTGCGTTTGGAAGGCATTCTCAGATCATGAACAGCAGGTTGCCATTATCCCTCAAGAGAAAAGTATATAATAGCTGTGTCTTACCAGTACTCACCTATGGGGCAGAAACCTGGAGGCTTACGAAAAGAGTTCTACTCAAATTGAGGACGACGCAACGAGCTATGGAAAGAAGAATGATAGGTGTAACGTTAAGGGATAAGAAAAGAGCAGATTGGGTCAGGGAACAAACGCGAGTTAATGACATCTTAGTTGAAATCAAGAAAAAGAAATGGGCATGGGCAGGGCATGTAATGAGGAGGGAAGATAACCGATGGTCATTAAGGGTTACGGACTGGATCCCAAGGGAAGGGAAGCGTAGCAGGGGGCGGCAGAAAGTTAGGTGGGCGGATGAGATTAAGAAGTTTGCAGGGACGGCGTGGCCACAATTAGTACATGACCGGGGTGGTTGGAGAAATATGGGAGAGGCCTTTGCCCTGCAGTGGGCGTAACCAGGCTGATGATGATGATGATAACTCGTACATTCAGGACATCCTCGCGCATTGCCACCACGTGTCGACAGTTCCATGCCAGAATCTCACCGCTTGCGACACCTTCTTAAGGGTATAGGATCTACTGCCTTCAACGCACTCGCTGCTCAAAACCCTTCGACAATGTCGGACGTCGTCTCCGTATGTCAGCGCCTCGACGCACTGAAATCAATTCGCTTGCAACCGGACTTTTCCGACAACCCCCTGGCAAACAGTATTGAGCTCTGGTCTATCATTCAAGCCATAATTCGTGAGAAATTGCAGGTGCATGGTTCACCCTCTTGCAGCAGCACTCACGTCCATCCTGCTTCTACTGACCTGCGCGGCATTATTATGGAGGAATTGGCCTCCCTGCAGAACCCCAACCATATCAACGCTTCTCCTTGCCCACAACCGGCTTCTGACGCCCACGTTGCTGCAATGCTACCAGCACCGTTTCCAATCACACCAACTGCGCCTCTTCCGTATCACCTGGCATCTTTAGTCACCCGAGCTCCGAACCCGCCTTACTACTCTGCCTGGCGTTCGTCGAGGCCTATTTACTGCGGCTTTCGAGGACTTTTTAAAGAACAACTACTAGGTCTAGCAAATAAATACATACCTCAGATCTCATTTCGCTCCAACTGCTCCAATCCATGGTTTAATAAAACGTTGGATGCATTAAAAACAAAAATAAACGTTTATACAGGGCAGCCAAAAGTGTCCACACCATAGATTCGTGGAATCAATATAAAGTCTGCGAAAAAGCCTACTGCAGTTCCCTTCGTCGTGCAAAGCATAAATTCTTTTCCGGTGACCTTCAGTCACTGATAAAAAATAATCGTAAGAAATTCTGGAAAAACATATTTCCTTCGAACAGCACTGACACTCCCGCACTGGTGGATAGCACTGGTCTTCCCATACCGCGAGAGCACTGCGCATCTGTATTTAACTATTTCCTTTCCACGTTCGCAAAGGAAGACTATTCCAGTATGCCAAAGATGGCAGAGTTTGATCACCAATATTTGACTCCTATTACCGTAACAGCTGCTGGAATCGCTACTTTGATTAACACTATCAAATTATCGACTAGTTTCGGATTTGATGGCTTCAACACAAAAATCCTAAAGCCTACAGTTGTCCCTTCCAGTGCAATCCTTAGTCATATATCTCAGCAGTCACTGTCAGCAGGGGAGCTGCGGAATGATTGGAAAGTCGGCAAAATCATACCCATTTTCAAGTCAGGTGACAAAAGCGACATCAGTAATTACCGTCTCATATCACTAACTAGCGTTCCCTGCAAGTTACTCGAACACGTCATTTTTATTAATGTCGTTCATCACTTAGAATGTAATAACTTTTTTTAAGCATCAGCAAGGATTCAGAAAAAGCCTTTCTTGTGAGACACAACTAATTTTATTCACTACAGATCGTTTTCAAAATATGGACTACAATGCTCAGACCGACTCAATATTCATCGACTTCTCTAAAGCATTTGATCGCGTGGCTCACTGTTGCCTCATTTCTAAACTCTCATGCTTAGACCTTGACGAAATTCTTGGATCAGAAACTTTGTCTTTTAGAAATCAATCCACTGTCATTGACCATTACTCCTCCCCTTTCAGTAACGTAACATCAGGCGTACCTCAGGGAAGTGTCCTTGGACTCTTACTCTTCGTGATTTTCATCAATGGCTTGCCATTGAACATTACAACCAGTGTTCGACTATTCGCAGATGACTGCGTTATCTACCGTCAAATCCGCTTCCCCGCTGATCATATTGCTCTTCAACAAGACCTTGAATGTGTCTCTAACTGGTGTTTGGATTGGCAAATGACCCTAAACACTAACAAATGCAATCTAATTACAGTTACTCGCAAAACGTCCTACTCTATTTTCAGTTACTCACTTCGCAATACTATCGTCGATCGCACATCTTCATACAAGTACCTTGGAATGATTCTAACACCTAGCCTTTCATGGTCATCCCACATTGAGAAAATGACGACTAAAGCATCGCGCACTCTCAGATATCTAAAACATAACCTTCGCAGCGCTCCTTCGCTCACTAGAAAGACAGCCTACCAAACATTAGTGCAACCGCAGCTCGAATTCGCAGCTTCTATATGGTCGCCTCATCAGGCAGATCTAATCCATCTTCTCGTTTTGATCCAAAGCCGTGCTGCATGTTTAATTGCCAGAGATTATAGCCCATTTTCGAGCGCAACTACCATCAAGTTGTCGTTGTCGCTTACATCTTTGGAATCGCGCAGGAAAGTAGCATTACTTTGTCTTCTGTACAAAATCATGCATAATGTGCACCCATCTACTTTGCCGCTCGTTCGTCCCTCCCGCACATCTGGACGTCTGCATATTCATCTCAGTTTCCAACGCATCTTCGGTCACACCAATGCATTCAACTGGTCATCTTTGCCACGTGCGATTGCACTGTGGAATGGTCTTCCTAGTATTGAAGTTTTGTGTCATATTAGTTGTACTTTGTTATCAGTGGACTGCTACTTCTGCTGCTCCAGCGAGGCAAAGGCCTGAGTCAGGAGGATTACGCCCTCCTTTTGCCTTACCTTGCGGGCAAACCTTGTATTTATGTTGCCCAAATAAAGTCTATTTCACAAAAAAAAAAAATCGCTGACATTAACGACCCATTCACCTTCAGACAAATAATCGGTGCATATTTGGCTAGTCCTTAGCTAAAAACAAGTATCTGTTTAGTTTTGTTACTTCTAACTTCATTGTTATTTATTTATGTAAGCATTTGTTCTAAGGTTGTTTGCTTTATTGTATACAGAAAAGCTAACTACTGTTCGTTTACCTTCCTTATGTTTTTATCTTTGTTTATTTCGCGTTCTTTGTTTATTATTTGTTTGTTTTTTCCTGTTTATATTTAAGTAACAAAAACTATGTTTTTGCTCCAGAATAATTATCTGTAGCGCCCCCCTCACGCAATAATCCTTCTAGAGCCTCTGAAGAATATGAAACAAATAATAAAATAAAATATCTCCTGGTTTTGCCAACGCCGCCAGCAAAATGAATGTCGTGGTTACGCTGCCTTTGAACGCGATGAGCCACCTCCTCGCGTATACCATACTTATGCCGATAATCCTCCTGTTCACCGATCTCCATCTCCGGCCGACTTCTCCAACACAGCACACAACACACGTTCCTCTAGACGCAGCTCCTCTACGCCGCTCCGACGTGCTGATTCGCCACTTCGAGCTGTCTCACAACTCCACGTCCAGCGACCGGAAAACTAACCAGTGCAGTTTTTGGAGGGAAAACTGCATCGCCGCGAAGTGCACCAAGTCCTCCTGAACGTCCTTCAAACATGTTATTGGTGTCTGTGGAGGGTGCACGTTTGCTGGCTCTGATTCCCACGGGAGCTACTATATCTGTTATGCGTGCGGACCTGTGCTCTCGTCTGCGGAACGTCAAGACTCCTTATATTGGGTCATCCCTGATTGGGGCTAATGGAACAATCATTCGACCATCAGCCCAATGTACAGTACGCGTATTCATTGATAGGATCCGTCATCACCTCAAGTTCGCGATTTTATTCCCGTGCGCACATGAACTAATTTTAGGTTGGGACATTCTCTCGTCAGCGTCTACTTTAATATCTTGCTATCAACGTGTAGTCCATCTGACTGGGACAGTTCAATGCAGCGGAAGTGCCGATGAGCCACGTCTGCGCTTTCTCACTGCTGCCGATTCTGTACTGCCTCACGGCCACGAGCAAATCATAGGTCTCTCTTCTACGGACATCAACAATGGCGACGTGTTCATCCCTCCTTGCGGCCGCTGTCTTGCCCGTGGGATTGTCTTCACTTCCTGCCTGGTGCGATTCAAAGAAAGCTCTGCACTAATCATCGCCTCAAACACGACCGCTGAGACAATATTCCTACCTCAAGGCTCCGAAGTGACCTGTTATGTGGGTACCCAACCAGTCTCCCTGTTTCCTCTTGACACCTTGCAAGCTCTTCCTCAACAGGGCAAATCTGCTTCATCTGCCCTTGCTTCCGTGATAAGTCCTGACCGTACTGCTGCTTAGAGTGAAGCGTTGCTAAAGGTGCTCACGAAGCATCAGGCCTCCTTTGATATGGATACTTCGTCGCTCGGACAGACTGCAGCTGCCTTCATTCGTATCGACACTGATGGCCAGACTATTGTACGCCATCGTCCCTACCAAGCCTCTCGGGCCGAACGCAATATCATCGAGGAGAACGTCCCGATATGCTGAAAAGAAACATCATACGTCCCTACTCCAGCTCTTGGTCGCCACCCGTCGTTTTAGTGCAGAAGAAGGATGGTTCGGTATGAATTTGTGTTGACTACCGCACGCTAAACGAGATCACCCGTAAGGATGTATATCCGATGCCCCGTATCGATGACGCCCTTGAGTCTTCCCAAAGCGCGCCATACTTTTCCGGCCTTGATCTTCACTCCGGATATCGGCAAATTGCAATACACGAAGTGGACGAAGAAAAGACCACCTTTTCTACTCCGGGTGGTTTTTCGAGTTTAACGTTATACCTTTTGGTCTATGCAATGCTACACTACATTTGAAAGAATGATCGACACTTTTCTTCGCGGCCTCATGTGCAAAACATGTCTGTGTTATCTCAACGACATCGTCGTGTTTTCCTCGACCTTCACTGGCCATCTACAACGCTTAGATGAAGTGCTCACATGCCTTTCTAATGCCGGACTTCAACTAAACACAAGGTAGTGCTGTTTCGCTAGCACAACCATTACATTCCTGGGTCATCTCATTAGCAAAGACGGCGTCCAGCCCAATTTGGATAAAAATTCTGCAGTGCTCAATTTTCCACGCCCACTTCCTGCAAAAGAAGTACGCAGCTTCCTTGGACTCACCTCATACTTCCGAAGTTTTATGCTGAACTTCGCCAGCATTGTCTGGCCCCTCCACAAGCTCCTGGCTGGTTCCAGTTCCTTCGATTGGAACGATCCGAGGGAAACCGCGTTCCAAGAACTCAAGTGCGCACTAACATCCCCACCTGTTCTTTGTCATTTTGATGACAAGGCGCCTACATTACTGCATACTGACGCTGGTGGTCAAGGAATTGGTGCCGTACTGCTGCAGCACGACCACGAATTTTGCGAAAAGGTTGTTGCATATGCGAGCCGTGTTCTCACTTCCGCGAAAAAATAAGTACTCGGCAACCGAGCAAGAGTGTTTGGCTGTTGTCTCGTCCACTCAGAAATTTCGTCCATATCTCCAAGGTTCACATTTTTTTAAATTTTTTATTTAGAACACACTGCAGGCCTACAGTAGGCCCAAGCAAGAGGGGCGAACACATAATATATGCAAAAAGAACAGGATTAGCAAAATTGAGAAATGTTAAATACAAGTTGTCACCCAAAATACAGCAATAAATACAAGGCTCAGATGCAAAATACAAAAAGTAAACGTAGAAATAAATGGCTCTAAAATAAATGCTGTGAAGAAAACATTGAGTCAGAAGAATCAGCTATTGTGAAAAGATCTGGCGGACACCTGTTCCACTCCTCAATGGTGCGTGGAAAAAATGAGTATTTAAAGGCGTTAATCCTAGCACTGTAAGGGGTTAATGATTGTGCATGATGATTTCGTGTTTGGCGCGTAGTGTTAGGTTTAAGGAAGAGGCCTGCATTCCTAGACAGTTTATGGTTTTTTAGTAAGAAAAGTAGTTTCAGTCTTTGAATTTTCCGGCGCAGCTGTAATGTTTCAATACCATGAGTTCGCATGAGGGTCGTTGGTGAGTCAGTTACACGATACCTTGAAAAAATCAAACGGATCACGGTTGCGACCACGGTTGTGGATCACGGTTGTGAAAAAACAAAACGAATCACGGTTGTGACCGACCACCGTGCCCTATGTTGGTTGCCGACAATCAAAAACTTGTCTGGACGCCTTGGCCGCTGGATACTCCGATTGCAGGCATACGATTTCGATGTCTCATGCAAGTCCGGAAGGAAGCACCAAGATGCCAATGCTCTTTCATGATGCCCATTACCACCATCATCGGAGCACATCACATCACCTTGTCAAATTGGGCACACGGAGGACGCATCGTCTATTACACCGATTTCTTCGTTGACTCCATCAAACCGCCCTTCAGTGCTTTCCACTCACCAGCACGCCGATTCTTAGTGACATTTTTATTGATTAACACCAATCGCCTTAGCGGTGTTCCATCTCCACCCAATGCCAGGCTATGGAAACAGCTCGAACTCTTCAAGTTCGAAAACGACGTGCTCTACCAGTAGATTTTTCCCCCGGAAGGCCATCGGTGCGTTCCCGTTCTACCGCACTCTTTTTGCGCTGCAGTTCTGCAGGCCTCACTCGATGACCCTACGTCAGGCCACTTGAGTTACCACAAAACACACTAGCGCATACGCAGCCGATTCTTTTGGCCAGGTTTTTCCACGAGCATAGCTAGATATCATGCCTCGTGCGCGCTTTGCAACACCGTAAGCGACCTACTACAGCTCCCGTCAGGACGCTACAGCCACTTCCTTGTCCAGCAGAACCCTTTTCTGCCGTCGGCATTGACCTTTTCACTGCTGTTGTCCACTTGACCCGGTATGCCGAAACAGCCTCAATATTGTCACGTGGTAGTGACGGCGAAGAAAGAAGCAGTGCGCTGGAATACAAAACTAGCTTTTATTGGGCGAACCTGTGCCCACAAAACAGGCTACACTTATAGCAGAACGAAAGCGGCGAACACAGTCGGCGATCGTCGAAAATCTGATCAGCGGGTCAAGCGCGTCGGCTTTTATAGATCAGTCGTCGAATGTTCCAGATTACCTGATGGGACCCGCGTGTCTTCCACAAAGTTCTACACCATTCGTGTCACGCGATGAAATCTGATAACACAAGGTTCGGCGACAACAGACACGCGGATAGAAGCATCGATAACTTTCCAGAAACTTCGGATACATGCAAGCGCGTCCCGCGCTGCGCGATAAGATTTGTTAGGCGGTGAAACCTGGTCGCCCGATAAATATAAATACACGTGTCAATATGTTCAGGAGCTGCCTCAGAAGTAGTGGCCTTCTTCTTGCAGTCTATCTACTTACGTCACGGGGCACCTCACGTTCTCTTGAGCCACCGAGGCAAGGCATTTCTTTCAAGCATTCTCAATCAAGTTCTGCAAGCGTCTAGCTATCACCTTCAAACCAAGGGCCTGACAGAGCGATTTCATCGCTCGCTGTGTGACATGCTATCCATGTACATTGAACCTCACCATCGTTTCTGGGATGCGATTCTCCATTTGTAACATCTGCACGTCTGTTCAACGTCTGTTCTACGAACCACTGGATACTCTGTTTTTCTTAGTATACGGCTGCCATCCAAACTCGACGTTTCTTTCTTACTGGCCCCGTCAACGCTTCAGTATTCATTTGTGACCAGATTGTATGTCGTCTTGCCCAATGTCGTCGTTGCGCCCCTATGAACACTGAAGCCAGCCAAGACGATCGCAAACATCGGCACGATGCCTCTCACCGCGTCGTTTCCTACCGGCCTAGTGACGATGTGCTCCCATGGACACCTGCATGAACACCCGGTTTATGTGAGAAGCTTGAGCCTCGATATATTGGCCCCTACAAAGTCATAGAGCAGACCTCGTCGGTGAACTATGGCGTTCCAATTGTTAATGCCCCAAGTGACCGACGCTGCCGCGGAACAGAGATCGTGCACGTCCCCCGCCTGAAGCCCTTTCATCTCCGTTCCACTGTCCAATGTGCGGCCAGGCTGGCCGCTTCCGCGCACGGGGGAAATTAGTGTAAGCATTTATGTGGACTTCATCTGCACCTTTACGAAGTCATCATCAATCATCAGCTCGTGGTCGTTTTTGCATCGGCGCCAACAGTTTTCGTTCTTGGAACAAAGCGTCGTCTCGGCCGTGGAATTTCAATATATATATATATATATATAAATATATATATATATATGCTTTCCTAAGCGGGCCCATCACCTCTATAGCTCTCCCACTTGGCCAGCAAGGCCAACATCACACAATTGCACTATTTTTCTACTTTGACATCCTTAATGCTACGCATTAAAAGAAGATCAAATAGATAAGGAAAAGGGCAGAGTAGAAAAGGAATGAACAGTTACCGAGTGTGTATGGTGCAGTACACACAGTGCAGGCGCTTTCACAAAGCACAGTTGGTATTTTTTGGCCTTGTGCATCGAATAATGCTTAGGCCTAGTTCCCAGGATATTTTTCGCCGATAGTGGGATGCCGTCAAAGCGGCTGAGTGTGCAAGTGACAGAGAAGGTGTTCTATACTGTCTCATCACCTACTGAAAATTGCACGCTGCGCTGCTCACCATACCTAGAAAATTGTATATGTGGCGCCTAGCCATTTGCAATACAGCAGCATTGTTCGGGTGAAAGACAGGGTGGATATGGAGATGAAGACACGCTATTTTCTGAAGCAATTTAGGAATGAATGAATGAATGGCTTCATTTGTTTAGAAAAAGGAGGAGCAAACATCCGTGGAAGCACGTCTCAGCACATTAAAAACGAGCGGAGGACAAAACGAAGAAAAGCTGGAGTCCAGGTGGCAGGCGAAGTCGCAGTTTATGGTCGAGAGAATATAAGAGAGAGTTGGAATAACCGGTGTAAATGTAGTGTATTTATTTATTTATTCAAAGTACCCCCAAAGGCCCTCATTACGAGGGTATTACATGGGGGGGGGGGGGTCAATCACAAGCACTGGTTGTAGTTTGTACATACTAAAAACAAGAGAGGTTAACAGAAGTAATAATACAGTGAAACATAGTTAACATACAAGATAATTAGGTCACAATTATTACAGAGAAAACATTAGTACATATTAGGAGAACATAAGGCAACTGCACTAAAAAACACCAACAAATATCGAAAAACACTGTAAAAGTCCCAAAAAAGAATAATAATACGATTAGTCGACAAGTCGTGAGCGAATTAAATGTTGAAACTTAGTCAAGTCTGGTTCCGTGGCAATGACTGATGGTAAGGCGTTCCATTCAGTTATTGTGCGTGGTAAGAACGAAGATGCATAATGGGATGACTGGCAGTTAATGCGTTTGACTTTGTATGGATGGTCACGGCGTGGAAAAATAACTGTTGGTGACTGAAAGAAATCATCGTGAAGTGATGGATGGTGATAAAGCTTATGGAAAAGTGTTAGGCGAGAAATTTTACGGCGAAGTGCTAAGTTGTCCAAGTCAGCTTTATTCTTTAACGCGGTGACGCTGGTGTAACGTGAATAATCTGAAAATATAAATCGCGCAGCACGGTTCTGCAAGGCTTCGATGTTACTTATGATATACGTTTGTTCGGGATCCCAGATGGCAGACGCGTATTCTAGTTTAGGACGGATTAATGTTGTGTATGCTAGTTTTTTAACATGCATTGGGGCTTCTTTTAAGTTACGTTTAATAAGTCCGAGAGTACAATTTGAAGAGGCAAGGGTAAGGTTAATATGATTATTCCATGATAAGTTTGATTGAAGATTGATGCCAAGGTACTTGTAAGTAGTTGCGAGTTCCACAGGGTTGTTATCAAGGGAGTAGGTGGTTAGAATTCGTGGCCTATTGGTGAAAGACATGAGTTTAGTTTTGGAAATATTTAATGGCATTAACCAATTAGAACACCATGCACTTATTGCGTCCAGGTCAGTTTGTAGTAAGTGGCTATCGGTGTTATTTGTTACACATCGGTAAACTACACAATCGTCTGCAAATAGTCTGATTTTAGATGAAACGCAACTGGGTAAATCATTAATATAAATTAGAAAGAGTAAAGGACCAAGTACGCTGCCTTGTGGAACTCCAGACGTAACATCAGCATAACATGAGTTAGAATTGTTAACTGATGTAAACTGAATTCTAGATGAGAGAAAATCGGTGATCCATGCAATTATAGTAGGGTGAATGTTAAGCTGTGAAAGTTTAAGTACCAACCTATGGTGTGGAACACGGTCAAATGCCTTAGAAAAATCTAAAAATATTGCGTCAACTTGGAACCCGGCGTCTATTAGTGCGTGTATGTCGTTAATAAATCCGGCAAGTTGTGTGTCACATGAGTAGCCCTTGCGAAAACCGTGCTGATGCTTAAAAATAATGTTATGGTCTTCAAGGAAGTTGATTACTTGACTGTGTATGATATGTTCGAGTAATTTACAAATAGTGCTGGTTAAGGAGATGGGACGATAATTAAGGGGAGAAGCGCGATCACCTGATTTGAAAATGGGTATTATTTTAGCAATGCGCCAGTCATTAGGAATACCACCAGTTGATAGTGACTGGGAAAATAGAGCTGTTAACAGAGGACAAATACTATGCGATGTATTCTTTAAAATTTTATTGTTGAAACCTAGATGGTCGGCACTAGATGACATTTTAAGATTGGTTAGTAGAGATAAAACACCAGCCTCACTGATGTCGACCTCATGCATTGTGATTCCCACTAATGTCTTTAAAGTTGGCAATGAGTTAACGTTTTCATGAGTGAAAATTGTTACAAACGTATCATTAAGAAGTTGAGCGCAATCTGAATCGCTGATGGGAACACCAAAAGAATCAGTAAGAATGATGTCAGTGCGAATTGCAGGGTTCACCACACGCCAAAAGTGACAAGTATTAGTTTTTAGCATGGATGGTAAATCATGAGAAAAAAAGTTTTTGCGAGTGGATTTTAGTAATGCCTTATAAGCCTTTTCACATGCTTTGTGTTTATCTTGAACACTCGCTACACCAGTCAGCTTAGCCTGCCTGTAAAGTCTTTTCTTTTTGTTATTAAGCCGCCGAAGCTTGTTAGTAAACCATGGAGAACTGCTTTTGTAGGAAATGGATAACACAGGAATGTAGGTGTCAATGAGTGAACTGAGGGTGGCCTTAAACAGGACCCAGTTCTGTTCAATGGAACGGGAATGAAAATCATGCAGAAATTGACCTGAAAATGTGGTTAATTCATTGTTAATTGCGTCGAAATTGGCTTTACCGTAACACCTTATTTTCTTTTTGGTAATTATTCTTTTGCTCACGCAAAAGTTAATGCATCCAGTTATGACATCATGGTCAGCGATGCCTGCTTCATGAGTTATGTCGGATAATATATCCGGATTATTAGTTAAGATTAAGTCTAGTATATTGGCAGAAGTTTCAGTGGATCGTGTTGGTTGACTAATAAGTTGGGTTAATGAAAAGTCAAGACAAGTGCCGAGAAAGGTATGCGCGGCCGCATCCGTGGCCGATACGGAGAGCGTCGACCAATCTGTATTAGGAAAATTGAAATCGCCAAATATGATAATCACCGACCTCGGAAAATGCGCGCACACCTCGCTCAACACTCGATGATACTCTTCGAAAAACGCGCCAGACATGTCGGGTGGGCGATAAAAAACGCCAATTATCGCACCAAATGCAGCACCCTTCAGGGAAATCCAAATACATTCCAGAAAAGAATCGATAATGATGGGTGCGGCGATGAATTCTTCCTTTATCGCGATGAGCACACCGCCCCCTCTACGCTGTTGCCTATCACATCGAAAAAACTTGAAAGTGGATTCACTCGTAAAGATGTTGTTATCGTGTATGGTGTTGTTAAGCCAGGTCTCGGTAAGTAACACTAAAGAAGCCTGGAATGAATCGATGAGCGATGAGAGTGAGTGCAATACCATTAGCGATAACACTTCTAGCGTTGGTGTATAAAAAGAGAAATTTGTTATCAGTGCTAGAGTGCAATTTTACGGGTGATCCAGTAGATGAAACTGAGCTTAATGAAACAAAGGAGGAGGAACATCATTGATCCCTGCGCCGAGAAACAAGAACAGCCTGGCCTTCATTGGTGTTCCACTCGTAAACTTCGTTGTTTAAGTGCAGTTTGTTGAAAACCAGACGCACTCGGTCTCCGTCTTTCTTCATAGTTCTCGAGAACTGGAGAAGTTTCCGTCGCTTTTCGCGAACTGCTTCCGAGTAATCTCGCGAGATGCTGAAGTTAGTGTTCTTCAACTTATGGCCGCGGCTCAGAACCAATTCAACTTCCTTTTCATTGAAAAATTTGGCTATGATAGGCCGCTTCTTCTCAGACTTCTTCTGTAGTGTGTGAAGTGGCGAGTAAATGATTGGAGCCACCGTCCAGCATCCATAATTTGCGGTAGTATAAGCACCCGTCGTTCTTAGTAATACACGTTTACCGAGTACCAACCTTATTACTAATTCATCGGCCATTCTTCGCCGCTTATTCCTTAGAGCCAGGCTTTGTGCATCACAACTGCGCTGTCGCAACAATTTACGACCCTACCGTGACGCTTGCGCTTACGGTTGCCACATTCGTTACTCTTGCGATAACGGGAATAGTGTAAACATGGGTTTACAGTACAAGTTAGAAAAGAGACAATTGAGAACTCCGTTTCTCTCCTTACATGCACTCAACGCAAGCACCATTGCCGCATGTTATGATGCGCGCCCCTTCAATACAGAGACGCGAACGCAAACACAAAACGCGTTAGAAGACTGGGTGCCATCATGGGCATCGTGCCAAATATATCAAAGCCAATAATCTATTAGCAACCATGCTGTCATTTCTATGAAAGCAGGTTATGTACTTAAACTTTCAGAGTGCCAGTCCCCGCCGCCCACTACGGTAGTGAGTGAAGCCGCAGGTGGCCCTATTGCTACGCGAAAAAGAGAGTTTGTGGCTGCGGTGTATGCGCACAACTCTCCACGCTTGTGATTCCGCGATGAAAAATAACAATAAACCCCCTAAGAAATATATCCGTATACCATTGTGTGTCGCTGTTGTAAAAAAAAAATATCTCATGGTGATTGGTGCCTTGTGTTCTGTGTATAATAAGTTATGGGAACCGCAAAACCGTCGTATTTCCTGTTTTCATCGTTCAGTAACCTGCCACGTGCACCTGCAGCGTGATATCCTCGATACGTGGTGCCGGCCCGTATTGGTAGTGACGGGACCTTGAAGTTCAGTATACTTATGCCATTTCTTAAAAAAAAAACACTGTTTGTCTAAATTGGTGTTCAAGTAGCTGATGATGAAGCTGTTGCTTTAAAATAAGTAATGACTGTTTCTGGTTTAAAGCTAGAAAACAAGAAAAAAATGCAACGGTAGGTATAATTTTTGTCCAGCTGTTCATTTTAGCCAAAAAAAGTAATAAAAGCAAATTTACAATAAAGTTAAGGCGATGATCTGCACGCAGCCACAAGCCCACATTCGCTCCTATGAGAGTAGCCTGCCAAGGTTAGTCATGTGTCAGCCCTCCCTAGCGGTTCAAGCAATGTTTACTTTCTGCGTTTTCTACGTTTTCATTTCTGCGTCAGTTCTGCCTACGTCTGGGACGGAAACGATGAGTGGGAAGGCAGAAAAACCGAAAGTGGTGGGGGGAGGTGGTAACATAATGGCTACCGCACCCTAATCCCAAATGCAGGATGCTACAAATATGCAGGCTCGAAAGCCGGTGGCTTCTTCGTGAAGACAGGTTTCTGTGCTGTCTGCTGGCGGCAAAGATCAGAATGAGGCGACAGCACGACATCAATGGTCGCTCTCAGAATAACAGAACAAGCGGACGAGCAAGGTCACAGCTGCAGAAAGTATACTCAAAGGACACGCAAAAATGTGACGAATAACGACAAAAAAGTCATGAATAAGGAGCGGTGTTGTTGAGCGAAGCTGTAGACCGACAATGTCACCAAAGTCACTTTCCTAATCTGGTGATCAGCGGAAATGTACATCGACATGTCAACTAGCGTGCAATTGATACCTTATTAAGGTCGTTATGTCTTTGTGTTGTGTCTAGTGCGAGTGCGTTGTGTAGGCGATGACGCTGGAGACAAAGCGGTGAGCAAAGTCATTGAGGATAGCCATATTGAACAACAGCGCCGTGTTGAAGAAAGCCTGCGACTTCAGTTATTCAGGTCGCCAGAAAGGCTTGAGTGGTATCATCTCGTTTGACATGTTTGGCAACCACAGCGACAGGCACAAACTTTCCGAAAGTGAACAGACAGGAAAGGGACGAGTGAGTTGAAAAATAACTTATTGACAGCACTCGTACGGTACATGAAGCGACTGAAGAAGACAATCAGGTTACATGAAATTGTATTATAGGGTTTTAAGTGCTAAAACTACTTTCTGATTATGAGGCACGCCGTAGTGGAGGGCTCGGAAATTTCGACCACCAGGGGTTCTTTACCGTGCACCTAAATCTAAGTACACGGGTGTTTTCGCATTTCGCCCCCATCGAAAATAAGGTTAGATGGATGGCCTTTTCGAGCTCTGGCAGAGTTCAGAAATGAAGGTGGTGAAGTATCGCGCACAAAATAGTATATGCCAACCTAAATGAATCAGCGTGGTCTATAGTTGCGCGACACGCCATGGTGCCCTACCACGAGCACATCATGGAGTTGCGGCGATGAGAGTTTACATTGAATGCTTGAGAATAAAAACAAGCACATCAGAGATGTCCGACGAACGTTTCTACAGTACAAGATCACATCAGGAAAACAACTTAAGTTTGATAAGCTTGGAAAATGGCCATCAGGTAATCAAGTACTACGGCGCCTGTTGACCTTGTTCAGGATGACGTCAGGGGTTCATTCAGCGTTTATTTGTGAGGAAATGAGTTCAAGTTACGTTTATTTGCATTACAATGACGGTTGGCATCAGAGAAAAATTGGAAGCATTTCATTAGAGGGTGCAAGAGTGCTCTGTCGACATTACACACGACAATGATAACAAAAATACAGCATTATTAGAGACTATTATTACAAAAAGAAATTCACTTATTATTGCACTGTAGAAAAAGTAAGTAGAGAGAGAGAGAGCGTAATATAGGAAGGCCGGGATGTTAACCAGTTAAGAGTTTGGTTGGCTACCCTACGCTGGGGGAAGGGAGAAGGGGAAGCGAGAGAAGGGAAAGAGAAGGTGTAGGTACGTGTACGGACAGCACTTGAGTTAGAGACGCTCGCGCAAACCAGAAGTTCTGAGGAAGCATAAAAGTGCCTTCACTGCCTTCTGAGCCGATGATCGGTCGGGGCGGTGCTCTAGTAACGCCTTCTCACTCAGAGGACGATCATCTAATTTCCTCAATGTGTTGGACAAAGATTGTCTTTGTGCTTGAAATTGGGGGCACTGGCACAATAAGTGTTCAATGTTCTCCTCGCATCCACAAACATCACATGCAGGACTATCAGCCATTCCAATTAGTGCTGAGTAGGCATTCGTGAAGGCCACTCCAAGCCACAACCGACACAGAAGAGATGCTTCACGTCGGTGCAGACCAGCTGGAGGTCTGAGTTGAAGTGACGGGCTTAGTCTGTGCAGCCTTGTGCACCTTGTATGTGTGGTGTTCCACTCTGATAAGGAGATCGTGCGTGCTAAAATGCCAAGTTGTCTCGCGGCGTCAGTCCTTGAGAGAGGAATGGGGATGCCGCGGTCTTCTTCGTTTGATGTCCCAGCTGCCTTATCGGCGTCATCATTTCCTATGACACCACAATGACCTGGTATCCACTGGGAAGAGATATCATGGCCTTTTTCTCTTAAGTGATGGATAAGTTCCACGATTTCGCACATGAGCTGATTGTGAGCTGCATGTCGGAAAAATGACTGCACACATTCCAAGGCCGGCTTTGAATCGCAGAAGACTGCCCATTTTCTAGGACTTTCAGCCTTTATCACATGAAGTGCGTCGCGGAGAGCCACGAGATCTGAAGATGTAGACCTAATGACATGGGATGTTTTGAACCGCTGGGTTATTCTCGTGGTTGGTATAACTACAGCGCCACCGAAACTGGTTGATGTAGTTGATCCATCAGTGTAGACGTGTGTGCAGTCACTGTATTTCTCGTACAAGAGAAGTAAAGTTAGTTGCTTGAGCGCTGTTGATTGCAAGTCCGACTTTTTCTGATGTCCTGGGAGTGTAAGGTTCACTTGAGTACGTCGCATACACGATGGAGGAATGGAAGGCCTTTCCGCAGGTGTGTAACCTGACCTGAGATAGGCACGGTGCGCGAAGATAGTCGCACTGAATGTCGTGTGGGGCCTATCTACTGGGAGACTTGTGAGGTGGTGGGTAGCGGTCCGGGCGAAGTGTCTTATGTGCACACGCATTGTTTCAATGCTAATGTGCGTTCTAATAGTGGAATCTTGAGCGACTGCAATAACATCAGCCGTTAACGCACTCCGTGGTAGACCAAGGCATATCTTGAGGGCTTGGGCTTGGATGCTTTGGATTATATTCAGGTTAATTCTGCAGGTGTTGGACATGACCGGTGGGCTGTACCGCAGGAATCCAATAAAGAGGACCCTGTACAGTTGCAGCATGGATTGTATTGGCACTTCCCAGGTCTTTCCTGCAAGGAACTTGAACATATGGCAAATTTCTGACAGGCGTTTTCTCACATAATTCACTTGAGGGGTCCAGGAGAGATTTTTGTCAATGATCACACCCAAAAATCTGTGGCTCGTGCTGCACGAGATCAGTTGTTTGTCGACGGATATCACGTATGGAGACATTAATTTCCCGGTAAACGCCACCACTGCACACTTTTCGTATGATATATGAAGTCCTTGTTCTCCAAGGTAGGATGATGTTAAAGTGGCTGCCTTCTCAAGCCGCGCGCGAAGTTTCAGTCACGTCACACCCCACGTCCAAATGCAAATGTCGTCGGCATAGATGGAGAGCCTAACAGTGCATGGCAGGATGTCGGCAAGCTCAATGAGTGTTAGACTGAAGATTGTTGGGCTTAGTACTCCGCCCTGAGGCACCCCGCGGTTACTGTAATGCGGGGAGGTTGGGCCATCCTGGGTAAGTATGAGAAAGGATCTCTTATGTAGATAGCTACTTATCCAAAAATAGACTTTGCCGTCAAGTCCTACTGCCTCTAAGGCGTTGAAAATTGCTTCATGCGTTACGTTGTCGTACGCTCCTTTAACATCCAGAATCAGGGCAGCAGATAATCTTTTGCAGGACTTCTGGTTCTCGACGTACGGCACCAAGTCGATAACTTTGTCTATGGAAGAACGGCCACGCCTGAAACCGGCCTGTGCATCTGGATATACCTGATAATGTTCGAGGTACCATTCTAGCGGTGCTAGAACCATCCTCTCCATAGGTTTTCCGATGCAACTGGCAAGCGCAGTCGGTCGGTATGACGCAATGTCTACAGGTGACTTGCCATGCTAGAGCAGTGGAATTCAGCGACTGGTTTTCCATTCCTGGGGAACCGCACCTGTCTGCCAGAAGCTGTTGAACAAGAGCAGGAGCACTTTCCGAGCTTCTTCGCCAAGATTACATAGGGCACGGTAGGTTATACCGTCGGGTCCTGGTGAAGATGAATGCTTGCACAAGGCCAGTGCACCTTCGAGTTCCTCCTTGGAGAAAGGATGGTCCATGGGGGGTCGCGTGAAATCGGTGAGTGGTGGAGCGTCGATGTTCTAGCGGAACTAGTTTCGCCAGCAATCCTCCTGCAGAAGGCTTACGTGACGTCAATCTCGCTGCATTGTTGGTGAAGGGCCAAAGACTTAAAAGGGTGGCGCTGCTGAGGGGTTCCACGGAGACCACGAACAGTTCTCTATATGTGAGACAAAGGTTTCCGTGGATCCAAAGACTCGCAGAATAACTTCCATCTTTGCGATGCGGGTTTGTCCATGCGACACTGAATTTTCTATTTAGTTCTTCTGGCCACCCTCAAGTCATGTACAGACTTCGTGCACCTGTATCTCCGCTCTGCACGGCGACGAATTGCATGAAGCTTCTCTAGCTCAATGTCGTAATCGGTGCGTGTATACTTTCTCGGAAGCGAATGATTGGCAGCCTCCAGGGCACTCTTTATGATGTCCTCTAGGCTGGAGGAGAAGTCATTGCGACAGCCGTCTTCGACAATTGATATGAACATCGGCCAGTCGATACATTGTGTGGTGCCGGCTAACATGGAGTCCGCCAACCCTTCAATCCTAAGATAAATGGGCAGGTGGTCACTTCCCCGCGTTTCAATATCCGGAAGCCACTTGACCTTTCTTGTGAAGGAGCGTGAAACAAAGGTGAGGTCCAGGCAGCAACAGTAGGTAGTCCCACGCAGAAAGGTGGGCCTTCCATCATTTAGCAAGCACAGTTCTTGTTCAGAGGCAAATGACACTAATCTTCTGCCTCTAGAGTTTATTTTAGAACTTCCACAGATATGGCGGTGGGCATTAAAATCTCCAGTAATCACCAAAGGCTGCGGAGTCACTGTCATGATTCGCCGTAACCGCTCACAGTCCAGCCGACTTGAGGGCGATATGTAGGCTCCAAATAAAGTGAAAGTGAGCTTGCCTTTTTTCACTGTCAGACATACGTACTGGTACGTACGTATCTGCGTAGTGTAGCTGTGGGTGACGCAAATAATGAACAGGGCGGGAAAAAATCAGTCTTTTAGGTCTGCAGTAAGCCGGATAGACCATTCACGTCTTAGCAACAGGATAACGTTGCACCCGAAGGTCTAAAGTCTAGTCGGCAAGTCGGCCAGTTGGCTCTAGCAGCTTCAAAATCCCTCGAAAGACGCGATGAACGCTAGCAATGTGTTCTACGGTACACACTGCGAACGTACAATAGGTGTCGTCATTGCGGCATCGCCACGACGACACGCTACTGTGTGCCAACAAATAAAGACAACTTTTTAAAGTGAAGCTTTCTTTGATTCTTCCTTCGACTTTTCCACTGGTGCTGTTGCTGTCTTGCACGCCGTGTCAGAGGGGAGTTCAGCTTCAGAGCGTGCATATACATGGAAGGAGCGTTGAAAATAGGAAATTTATTATTATGGGATTTTACGTGCCAAAACCACTTTCTGATTATGAGACACACCGTAGTGGGGGATTCCGGAAATTTTGACCCCTGGGGTTCTTTAACGTGCACCTAAATGTAAACACACGGGTGCTTTTGCATTTCGCCTCCATCGAAATGCGGCCACCATGGCCGAGACTCGATCCCGCCAGGAAAAGAGGAAAGGCAGCGCAATAAATTCGTTTGGGCCTTTCCATAGCGTCATATGTGGATAGTGCCCTATGGACTTCCCCGGGCGCCGTCACAATAGCCTCTTGCCAGCTGTAATCATCCTTGACCCCCAACAAAAGTACCGCGGAAACTGTGCTAACTCTTATCCTAACATGCAAGTCCGGAAGAGAGGTCCTTGGCAGTCACAGAACTCTTTTATACAACTAAGTTTCAGGAGTTGTGCGCGAGGTCTTTCAATATGCCGGTAGCCTTTTTGGCGTTCGATATCTGCTAGTCTACATTGCGGCTATATTATGTTGGCGGAAAGGCAACATGGTAGGCAGTATGGAGAACAGACCAATCCCGCATAAATTAGTGCACAATAACTAAGTAGCGGTCTTCCTTCACGCAAGTGGATAACTGTGACAGGAGACTACTATGGGAACTAACCG
Source organism: Dermacentor albipictus (assembly GCF_038994185.2). Taxonomy (NCBI): domain Eukaryota; kingdom Metazoa; phylum Arthropoda; class Arachnida; order Ixodida; family Ixodidae; genus Dermacentor; species Dermacentor albipictus. Next base: position 409,569 of record NW_027225611.1, read on the forward strand.
AAAGTACTGTATATCTCATACCAAAAGGTGTACCTAGCCAGGTTGCCGGTAAATCTGACGTAATATTGCCAGCAGCTTCTATCATAGCATGCTAGTGAACTGCGACACAGAGACAGTTCGCACAATTCTTGTGTCGTGTCTTCTGCCACGAAATGCAAAACCAACATATGCATGTATATATCTTAATACTTGCGCAGATCTTGATTCGCAGCTGCTGCAGTACACTGTAAAAAACTTTCTTCAGTTTACGGTCAAAGTTGTAGGTAAAACGTTGCCGGACACTTTTTCGTCAAATGAAAAACGGTGTTTCCGTAAAACGGACAGGCCGTAAAAATTATTTCCGTTAAATGGAAAACGGTGTTTCCGTAGAACGGACAGGCCGTAAAATTATTTCCGTTAAATGGAAAACGGTGTTTCCGTAGAACGGAAAGGCCGTAAAATTATTTCCGTTAAATGGAAAACGGTGAGCTCCGTAGTTGTGATAACAGAATCGACCGTATTTTGCAAATAAGAAAAACGGTGAGTTCCGTAAAACGGAAATGCTGTAAATTGAGCCCCGTACTTGTGATTATAGTACATGACCGTACTTTGGTAATGAAGAAACGGGGACTTGAATGCTAGTGTTCTTGAGCCAAATTGTTTCGTTCATTGGAATAAGTTATTTTGGGCAATGAACCACCCAAGTCGTACATTACAACGTGGATAACTTGCAACATCATTTAAGATATAGCTGGAAATGGGGCAGAAATCATAGCACACAGGAAATACACCAGACAAAACGTGCTGTGTTTGCATGTTTCCTCCTAGTGTCATTGTTTTCTACACCACTTATTCTTCGTGTCAGTGTTGTCATGTTGCACTTGGGTTCTACACCCAACATGTACACAGCATACATACAGATTTGTGTTCGAGAAACAACAAGCCACTTGAATCTGAAAAAACCTGTGTTTATTCTGCTTTACTGAAAAAAGCAGTGTATGAGACCGGGCTAGTTGGTATTCCATGCTGAAGTGACCATCGCAAGAGTGAACGCAGGACACTGAAAAGGTGACAAGAACAGGTACGAACTTCCAATTGGTGTTTATTACGAAAAGGCATGTATATATACTCTTGTGCACTTGATCATAATCAGTTACTAGAGCGCACTAAGGCCTAAGGCGGCCTCCCACATACAGACCCCAGGTATGCAAATTCTTTAATGTCAACGCTAGGGATAGTTTGCTAACGCAGTTGCCTTATGCGATATCTGCCCCCTCAATGATGGGCCTAGTGCTTTCTTGTGCGTTGCTTGCTATTATTTGTCTTTTCAGAGTGCATGACATTTGCATTGGGAGTTGTGGATTCTAAGGAAACCCTCTCTCCCTTTTGTACTTTTGTATTATGTTCCTGTAGTCTCATATTTGTTCCGTTTGTCCCACATAACGCTGCCCACAGAAAAGAGGTGTGCCATTCACTACTCCCCCTGAGCATTTCGACGAAACCTTTTCTGTGAGCAATGTTGCATGAAATTGATTGTCTGCTGTCAGGGCTGGTTTTGGCACATAACTGAGATAACTTGATGGGTGCGGGAAAAACGACCGAAACTCCCGCCCTTTGGCCTATTTTCTTTAGTTTATGCAAGATAGCGTAATGTATGGGATGACTGCTAGATTCCTGCGAACAGTATCACATAGATGTAACTAAAGAAAATAGGCCAAAGGACTGCAGTCTTGGTCATTTCTTCCGCGCCCCGCAAGCTATCCAAGTTATGCGCCAAAACCAGCCCTGTCGGCAGACAATCAAAATCATGCAACATTGTGCACAGAAAGGGTTTCATCAAATGCTCAAGAGGAATAGTGTATAGCATACCTCCTTCCTGCAGGCAGCGTTACGTGGAACAAATGGGATGTTCCCTAAACTTGAGACTACAGGAACATAGTCGGAAAGTACAAAACGGGAAAGGAGGTTTCCTTGGAGTCCATTGCTCCCAATGCAAATGTCATCGACTGTTTGAAAAAACAGAAATAATAGCAAGCAGTGTGAAAGAAAACACTAGACTCATCATTGAGGCAGCGGCTATTGCAGAATGCAACAGCGTCAGCAAGCCATCCCATAGCACTGACTGTTAAAGAATCTGAATATCTGGGGTCTGTATGCGAGAAGCCGCCTTAGGCCTTGGTGCGCTTGTTTATTTGTGATGACCATGTTGACTTGCACGATTGTAACAGATTAGGATCAACTGTGCAAGAGTACATATACATACCTTTTTGTAATGAACACTGGTTGGAAGTTTACGCCTGTCCTTGTCGCCTTTTTAGTGTCCCGTGTCCAGTTTTGCGCAAGTCATTTCCTCATAGACACTAGAAATTGGCTGACTAGAGGAAGGATTGGTTGAGACTTGGAATGACAGGCTGCTTGCAGAGGCCTTCGGCTTTGCCTGAAAAGTAAGAAACACCAATCAATTAGGGCTGTTCAATTATTTACCATCATCATCACTACTGTTACTGAGATAAACAATGATTTCGTATTCACCATTGTCACTACAAGTGCTCTTGTCAAAATAAATGGTTCAGACTCAGCTATGTTGGTATATATTCATTCGTAGCCTTACAGCATAAGAAGCTTCAGATAGAAAGGACCCAAGTCAATCGATGGTTTGCTTGGAACAGCCAAAGATGTGACGTGCACATTATGACTTTCGAAGATTGCATCTCCCATATTTTGGTAGAGCTGCCATGGCCACATAATGCAGACCATAGTTTTCAACTTTCACTGCTCCATTAAACAACCTTGCAGATTTTACTGTTTCCCAAAACAATGAAGCACTCTTGAAACAAGCGCAAACCATGCATGTTGTTTACTTCCGACGCAGAATAAGCAAGCCAAAGATATTGTCCAGCTGACAGGCTGGTAGAATAGCGACAATACAAAAAAAACATGCATGCACCACAACTGTGTCACAACAGCTGTCAGCCCCTTTCGGATATGGTTTGTTGTGTCACGGAAGAAGTATCAATGTGTAATATTCTTTTTACTCAAGCAGTGAAAATTGAAAGTTACGGTCGTGAATGCATCAACATACCCTTCCCATCTTCATAAAAAGTTATAATATTGCACTGTGTTCACCAAAAAATTTGCCCTTTTTGTAAAGAAGCCTGCAATTATGCCTGGACCCCATACATGGCTCTGGCAGGCAGTACTGCTTATTCTGTCCGTTTCTTGACTTGCAATCCCATAACGAAACAAATAATGCAACATATTTTTCAAGATTGCATTGCTTCATGCAAATGCGCTTAATTTGGGAAATTTCTGAAATGAATCAAGCCTCTCCTAAAAAATTTTAAAGTAGAGTAATTCATTAACATGCCTAAACATGAGCACTTCCCGTAGATTTTGAGAGCCAATGAGGACAGAGCTATTTGCTGAAATTTCTGCGACTCATGGCAACAGGATGGCCAAATTCCGTGCTGTTAGTAAATGCAAAGAAAAAAAACTTTGGTCAATTTGTGCAATGTTTCGTTCCAAAATGTTTCTTCTTTATACCGTAGTGGGGATACTCTGTGGTAATTAGTTGAAAGTATTGCTATTGGCCTGCAGTCTGGTACAAAATATTTTTAAACCCACAGCGACAACACTATTTCCTTCGGATCTATCCAAAATGGAGATTCGGTAAAATCCAGGAAAAGTGCTTCTAACTAAACAGTTCATTCTATATTGTTTCTTGCAGAGATACCTTTTTTTTGAAAACTAAGGTTAATTTCATTGTCGCCAGGCTCGGGCATCAAAATAAACTTTTAAATCAAAATTAAAAGTGATCGCCAGGCATGTCCAGTTGAATTTGTCTGAGCATGCCCTACTGTCTGCAGTACACATGTTGCCACTTTAAAGGCCTGCAAGAAGGCGCCAGTTATATTTTCTAGGACAAGAAGGCAATGAAGTATGTTACTTAAGGCAGTTAGTCACAGGAGTCCTGGATCAGTAGAAGAAAATTTAAAGACTATAAATTGTTCAGAAGACTTAAGTCACACATTACTGAGTCACCTTCTATAGCTTACCATTAGTGTTAAAATTACCATCATTGCATTGTGATAAAACTAACCTAAGAGACTGAAATCTGGCATGATAAAAATGGAGCTTGAGAATGAAGGTTTGCTCAACAAGCAACGGAACGACAAAAAATGATATGCATGATAAATTTAAAAAAGCCGCTACTGAGGACGGTAGAGAACTGGGCACCATGAAGAAATTTGTAAATATGCAAGCATACGATGGAGTCAGTTGGCGCAAGCCATATATATTTACAGATTACTAGGAAAGGCCTTCATCCCGCAGTGGACATAATGTATGTGAGAGCACTGCGCCCCTTCGATTATGCAGTCCCAGACTGTCCGCAAACCACCTGCGGCTTCCGGTCTGGCTAGCATTGACAGAAGGGCGCATCACAGTCATGTGATCCCGCTGCCTGGGACTGTCCGAGGTTTTGTTTGAAAGCACCGTGATTGGAGGTCGCTCTCCTGGCTGCTGTTGTCCGCTATTAACTACCTAAATTATGGGGTTTTACGTGCCAAATCCACTTTCTGATTACGAGGCAAGCCGTAGCAGAGGATTCTGGAAATTTCAACCACCTGGGGCTCGTTAACGTGCACCTAGATCTAAGTACATGGGTGTTTTCATATTTTGCCCCCATTGATATGCGGCCACCATGGACGGGATTCAATCCCGTGACCTCATGCTTTTAGCTACTTGTAGATAGCGCCCTACCCAGCAAATTCAGTAGCATGGTCATCAAAATAATGCAGTCTCAGAGGCCATGTCGCCGGCACAACCATAAAGCTTGCATAATGGAATCGCAGCCTGAGCACATTGAACATGTTAACAAAGCTCAGTTTACATCGTGCTCTCGCTCTTCGGGCCCCTTAACCGCTGTATTTAAGCCAGCTCATTAATTTCCTGTAAAATTTAAGCGTCATTGCCACACAAAAATAAGCAAAAGCACGGTTGTGCCAGATCACTGTTCACCCACAAAGCACAGGCCGATATCCTCAAAGCTCGTGAAACCGTCTACTAAAGGCCTGACGTGTGTCTAGGACAAAGCGCGTCTACACTGTCTACTAATCCTGCACATACAAAAGCAAAACTTGGAATTTGGGTAACAGAAGGGATCAGCACACATGACAACAGCAATCGGTGACGCTCTGATTATACAGGTTGTCCCACGTAACTTGAGCCAAACAATAAAAATATGCAAGTGTGACGTAGGTCGACAGAACCAAGGTAATGTTGTTTGCCGTCACTTGGAGATACTCGGATATTTTTTCATTCCACCAAAATAAATATTTCAACTTCGTTAATTAATCAACTTTTCAAATATTATAACTAGATTAGAAGTGTCCATGAGAAAATTGTAGAGCAATATGAAAAGCTCCCCATACAGCTTTGTGTAGTTTGAGACATGCTGCGTAGAAGTGTTTTTTCGAGAAAGAAGCCCGCGAATACACGCAAAGTGCTGCGAATGGACAGTCACGCAACAATTTAGTGTGTATTTGCAGGCTTCTTAACGCTAGGAAAAACACTTTTATGTAGCATGTATTAATCATAATATTGGAGAATTTAATTACCGAATGCTAATTATTTAATCTGGCAAAATGAAAAAAAATGACTATCTCGAAGCGAGGGCAAACAAAATTACCTTGGTTCTGTCCAGTTACGTGGCATTTGCATATTTTTAATGTTTGGCTCAAGTTACGTGAAACACCCTGTATGCCATGCCAGCTACCAGCATTAAATATCTACATGCAATATGATACGTTTCCTCATCCACCAGTTTCACTCATCTGAAAAGCGAAATCTACCTGTTTACTATGCATATAGCAATGAGCATGACAGATTTCATGAAACACATCAAGAAAAGCAAGCATTTGCGCCTGATCACTGTGCTTTGTCTTAAAAAACACAAGGACTAAGGTTGCAGCAATTAGACCACTCATGAAAACCTCACATTATGGCACACGAAGCATCGATTTAACGGAAGCGATAGCTGAGTGCATGATATTTGCTGTCTGGAATGCGCAAAGTACACCTAAACACACAGCCTCTTTTAAAACATGGCGTGAAGCCCGCGTGCATCTTTTTAAGACAGCCGCCGTCTGCTAGCTACTTGCATATGTCAGAACAAATATCTGCTGACAGCTCTGAGAGTCCGCAGAGTCTGTGACTTCTGGTAAAACGAATGCGATACTGGCTGCTCTCGGACTGGTGGATGGGGCGTCCGAAGCTGAGTGAGAAAATCTAATGCGGGACAGCAGTGCTAAGCAGTTCAGGACTGTCAACGACCGATAATCGAAGAGGCCCACTAATGCTTTGTGTTCGTATCCTATGTTCTCTTCATACTGGTCAGCTCAAGCTGCATCGCAAAGAAGCTGTGCTCTGAAGACAAGCCTCTTGCCCAAACATTGGCTATAGAGACGACCATCGTTCGGCAACTGTTGATCTGTTCATAGAAGTGAGAATTCCGCGACAAACTTTCCAATGAAGTAAGCAATATGACGATGAACTTGTTTCATAAAACTTCATAAGTACACCTGACCTTTGACTCACTTTTGCATGTAAGTAAATATTATGAAATTGTCGCTGTGAACAGTTGTCCCCGACTGCTGTACACTTGTGATAAAAAATTCACCGTATTTGAAAGTTTGTATAATTAGCCAGGAGAGCCGCACTTGCTGGATGGCTCATCATCTAATTTGGAAAAAAATTCAGCAGTGAGCAGCAATTGTATCACTAATGACCTTGAACATCTTTTATAATTATTAATTTGTAAACACCTGTTGTCGAACAGCCCACTTACTGAAGTTTTGAACACATTGTACACAATTATAGCACGTACTACAGGAAATAAGATCTGTAATAGACCTTACCAAATACAATATTAGTGTGGCGGCAGGTCAAATGGCTTCTCAGCAATGCTTGCGTCCTTCCTGGGAGAACAAAAAACGACATTAGGCTTACACTGACAGCACCGAACCACATAATTTAAATTGCAAACAAGTGCCCCAGAACATAGGAAGTTCTAATTAGATATGGTCAACCTGCTTAACCATGTTACAGACATTGAATGACAGAATGTACATTTATGGAGCCTCAACTCTATGAAATACATGCTAATACAAACATGCTAGTACACAGAATCAAATTGGATGCATGAAAATTCTCAGTAAACTTTTATTTCCTAGCAACCACAAGTTGCTCTTTGTGAAGTGCCACAAGTGAGTGTCTAACTTACACTAAGAAGGTGGAAAATTCGAGATCCTTTCTGGTGAATAACTAACCATATCTCTACCGGTACCCAGCAATACAAAGGTGAATTGTAAGCATTAAATTTATTAAAGAAATAGTTCAGTGCGACCAAGCAAGTACAATAAATAAATTATTTCGAATTCATCTTCATGTAAGGCTAATCAAGTTAATTTTCTTTGGTTCACATGAGAGAATGGTTCGAAAAAAATATTGGAATCTGTCAACAGTGTTGAAGCAATTTTATGACGGCCTGCAGATAGCAGTTGATGAAAAAAGACCTGGGGCAGTGGCAGAAAAGACAAAGAAGTGTGATAAAACAAAATGGGGCCTGTGCTGTGCAGCTACTAAATGCAGTTTTATTAAAGTATGATGTGCAAAACAGCATATGTAAGAGATTCGAGACCCTCAGCTGGTATTTTGCAATGTTGTTACGGGAAATTGTTTCAAGGAGCATGACTTCTTAACCCTTCTAGGGTCAATGACGTAAATATACCGCACCGCGAAGTATTTAAATGGTCGATGCTGTATATTTACGGCCCTGTCTGTAGGTTTAAAAAGCGTGACAATTTCCTAACCTTTTCTTTTCTGTCATGTGCTGCCACTATGTGGAAATACAGGGAATTTCTCTTGCACGCCTCACTCTCTCAGTTTTCGTTGCATGGTTTGTTTTAGCGCTAGTTTGCTCCTGCGCGTCTATGTACTACCGCTTGCTCATTGGCGTGCGCGCGGGCGGGTGGCGGTTTGGGTTTTGTTTTCGCGGGCGGTTTTGGCTACTTGCACTTGGAAAACTGATGGCTATCTCGTTACTAATCGCTCAAAAGGCTACTGCTTGTTTCTCGCTCATTTAGTGCTCGCAGGGGTGCGCATAGGACGGATGCTGCCGTGCATGCGCTTCTGTTGCTCCTTTTCTTTTTGTTTTGAGATTAGCGAAAACTAATTGCATCTGGCTGGCGATAAGATGAAGATTAGCGGAAGTTTGTACACGTTTTGCTTTTTAGAGCGCAGCTCTTTGGCGTCCGTTCCTGGGTTTCGCGTCGTCGTCGGCGTTGTCGTCGGCCTCGTAACCAACTCCGCCCCCCTTTCATCCCCCCAGCGCTAGCAGCGACCGACTGATACCGCTGGATGCCGCTGACGCCGCTAGAGAGTCAAGATAACGTGACTGCATAGAACACCGTCGCCGCCATGCAGAAAGAGGAGGAAAGGGTCCCCCCCCCCCTGTTCTTGTGTGGCGGATAGGGTGCTCTTCAGTTGCCGACGCGCCGGTTATTTCACGTAGGCCCCGGCACGTCGACGAATACGTGACCACCTTCCCACGGCTAGACCTGGTTCTTAGCGCTGCGGAAGCGAGGGTATCATATTGTTTGTGTCGGCATCGGCGGCGTTGTCCCTGAAACCAACTCCGCAGCTGGGTTTGACTCACTATCGGCGTCAGCGGCATCAGTCAGTCGCTGCTATCTCTTCCCTCCTCCCTTTATCGTGTTGTCCGCTTGCTGCGCGCGCTTCTGCCCCCATCGTTTGCCGCTGGGTGTACACGCCGCCCCCCTCCCCCCTCTTCCTGCGAGTCTCCGGTTGTCAAAGCGCCGGCTCGAACTTCAAATACGTGTGAAAAATAAAAAAAAATTCTGTGATAGCGCATACATGTGTTGCTCGATTTCTTTGCCTCAATCTATCGAAAAGGTGAAACAGCTTATTTGCTGCGCTCAAATTTCGCATTAGGAAGTAACGTAATCGTCGGTAATTTTTTTTTGATGGGCACACAACCGCACAGTTTTCTTGAGTGCGTGCACCTACACAGTTCGATTATGCTATGGATGTACTATCATAAGCAATATGAAAAGGAACACAGGAACGTGTGGCAAACAGACTCGGAGCGATACGCGGATGGCGCTGTGAAAAACGAAGGGGGAAAGGAGAGCGCTCTTCCACTAACTGACTAACTGTTGGCACTCCCACCACGCTGGCATTTCTACAAAGGAGCAGCTTACGTCATGGATCGTCCGACAGCCGATAAGACAGTGAGATCGTCGCCAGTGACTTACACCGATTCACTTTCTTTTCTTTCATTCTCTTTTTTTCTTCGTGCAACCGCTTGATAGTACTCTGAGAAAAAGTTTGCCCTGTATTTCAAACCGATTCTTTATTTGAATAGACGCACTCAGTTCTCAGTGGCACCTCGAACAGCGGCGACGCTCGAACCAATGACGACAGAGGAATAGAATACAGAACATTTTTTTAAAAAGAACATTGACAAACTGCCTCTCGTGCGACTTTGTTGCACGAAGTTCGTTCAGAAAAATTCACGTCGCACACTGCAGTGGCCCACGCAGAGCAGTGAACTCTGAATTTGTAGCCTCAAGATGCCTCGAGTGCCTTTTAAAGAACGGGAAGACATAATAGAAATGTCTAAAAGAGGTTATACAAAGCGCAATATTGCTCTCGTGACAAGCCGCCCATTGAAAACGGTCAACCGGATTATCCAGGCTTACCGAGACGAAGGATGCATAAACGATGCGCCGCACCGCACACGACCTCGATCGACAACGAACGACCAAGACCTTTGCATCGTGGCTGCCGTCAGCGACAAACCATTTCAAAGTGCAAAGGACGTTCGAGGCGCTCTTGGCTTGAACAACTTGAGCGACAGCATGGTACGATGAAGGCTTAGAAAAGCAGCACTGGGAAGTCGCATCGCCTCACAGGAACCTCTGCTCACCGCAACCAACAAAGCGGTTCGCCTGAGGTTCGCTACTGAACACCGCAGCTGGAGCGAGAGTGGGTAGAAGTATGTAGTTTTCTCTTATGTGTCCACGTTCTCGAGCCACTGGGACCAACGAAAGAGAGTGTGGTGGACCGCAAACACACGCTTTAGTCCGCAGAATATCCAGGAGGTGGTCGCCAGTGGACGCGTTTCTGTGAACATCTGGGGGGCGATTTCCCGCGCAGGCCTAGGCCCACTGGCGAGAATTGATGGGAGGTTCACCAGTGCTGTGTATTGCACTCTGCTCGAGCACCAGATGATCCCTTATGTGTTGACCAGCCGCACCCAGATAGGTGTTATTTTTTCCAGCAGGACTTGTCTCCCATTCACACATCGAAGGACGTGGCGCGCCTTTTGGAAGAGCGAGAGGTAATGCAACTTCAGTGGTGCGCGAAGGGTGCCGACATGAACATTATAGAGCACGTTTGGGGCCGCATGAAAGTGAACCTTTCGAAGAGCTCACTACAATTGTCGAACTCCGACCAACTATGGGAAGCAATAGAACATGAGTGGAAGCGCCTTCAGCATGATACCGCATTCATGGAGGCTCTCTGCGCGTCTTTGCCTCAAAGAATGGAGGCCATCCTTCAAGTCGACGGCGGCATGACGCATTATTAGGCCACCAACGAACAAAGCAAAGGACGAGGATAAGCTGCGATAACGCTATAGCCTTATTTCATTTGCTTCAATATCTTTTTAACATTCAGCAAGTGCCAATAAACTTACTTTGAACTCACCCTTAAAGACCATATTTTCCCGGTTTAGAAGATTTACCATAAATCAATATTGAAGTCTGGAAGAGTGCTGTCTTTTGTAACGATTCGACGCAAAAGGTTACCAGTGACGCAATATCGAACAGTGTTCTGGCGATGCGAAATTCCGCACTTTGCAGACACATGTCGGGAGTGCGAACAGCTGTTAGAACAGCGCCCCCCTTTCCACTTTGTTTCCGATGGTGGCCGCTGCGTATCACCCATACAGCTGGGTCTGAGGGTGTTTTCTACGCGTTCCTGTCTTCCTTTTCATATTGCTCATAATAGCACATATTAGTGTAAGAGCAGGAACATTTGAGTCTTGCAAGGTATTCTCGTATGCACATTTTCAAAGCTTTGAACTATAACAATGTATCAAATTTTTTACTCTTATAGGTTTATTTCCTTTTTTATTGTTATGCATGAATACAGAGTACATATGTACCAACACAAAATAATTTTTTTCTCGCTTCACGGACACCCTAGAAAAATTACGGTAAATTTTTTTCGAAATAAGTCCCTAAGAATTGGAATCTGCAATAAAAAAAATCGAACCTGGGTGGTCGAATACGGTGAAAAAGATCGACCCTCAAAGGGTTAATTATATTCATGTAATCTTTAGTAGCGGATGGCATAAAGGACATACTTGTTGACAGTTTCATAGCGAGTCATGAACACGATGCACGCGGGAGTTAAAGAAGCATCTTTAAAAAATTCTCTAGAAACTTGCAAAAAGGAAGTTGAAAGCAAGTTTCTATAACCTCTCACAACACCGAGCTTCACCTACAAGTGTTGTAACATTTCCTTGCAACGTGCAGCACTGTTTTTACAGACGTAGTTTGAATCACTGTATCACAAGCTCTGGAAACAAAAGTGCATAAGTGCTAAACAAGCACATATGATGCCCTACCCCTACTGCAGAGACACACTTATCTACACCAACACATGTAGGTGGATTATGTCAGCCATTTGGCAGCTTCTGATCATGTTCCAAAGCATCAATCTCAGAAGTGCAAATTCTATAAGAATGTGACACCGACTGATTACTTGGGGACAACAGGAAAAGACGGGAGAAGGCCAAACAACACGAGCACAGGCGAAGACTTTGGTTAATTGCACACACACACACACACGCACACACACACACACACACACACGCACGCACGCATGCACACACGCACACACGCACAGACAGGCACGCACGCTCACACAAATAAATATTAGGCCTATTTGTCCTGCCTAGTTGCAGCTGCAGGACAGCGGGATGTTGTAAACAACTACACACTTGAACTGCTGCATGTGCCTCTTGCTACACTTTGCGTCAAGGCCTGGTCTGATTCACCTTTTTGAACCGAGATTGCTTGACGTGACAAATAAATGTTCTAGCTCTCCCAACAGTCTTTTTGAGACTATGACTGGCCTTCTGAATCTGATCTAACAGTGGTCACACCACTGTAGGCCAATGTTAGACCTGGGTATAGAAGTTCTCGACTTGTTGAGGATGCTATTTCGTGCTTCTTTGACAGAGCTCCAAGGCCGAACAGTGCGCTGATGCGAAAGGCAGAATTCCCTCCTTAAAAGATGGGGCATAGATGCAGTGCACATGACACTCACCAAAGAAAACAATGAGGTCAAGAAATGGAAGATCACTGTCTAGTGGTAGTTTTGCAGTAGAACACGTTGTGGGGCTACTTGGTGCAGAGCTTTCAGAAGATGAAGCGCCAACAGAGACAACACAGTAAGAAAGAACAAAGACAGGACAAGGCGCTACTTGCAACTGTTTATTGAGGTCAAAAGCAGCTGAATATATAGCCATGGGGAGAAGGGGAAGAAAAAAAAGAGAAGCATTGCTTGTCTGAAGGCACACGCGCGAGAACACAGAAGATGAAGGGAATCATAAGATTAGCCAAAATCTAAAACTTATCTAAAAACATGCATTCACTTGTGTAAATATTGAGGCACAGGCATGCTGACACAGGCATCCCCTCTATTCTTAACCTGGTTGGCCTCCAACAGTTCATGTGCCACAGTGTATTTGCTTTTAAGCACGATCGTTGTATCATGAAGCCTTGCTTCACATACTTGCTTATTCTCATTCTTGCAGGCCTTGCAATGAAGTGGCAAGTTTGAGCCATAACTATTTTTCAGCGAAAGCGAAAGCTTGTGCTCCCACAGGTGTTCACTAATACATCGGCCAGTTTGCCCGATATACTCTTTCCCACACTTCCACGGTATACGACCGCTTCTTCACAGTTCACAAAAGGATTTGTATGTTTAATAGAACACTCTACTTTTAGAGTCATGAGATCCAATCAGGCGGCACAAAGTAGCAAGCTTTCGGGGCGCAGCAAAAACCACAGGAATTTTATATATTGCGGCGACGTGTTTAAGATTACGCGCCACTTCGTGAGAATACGGTATCGCCACTGGATACGGCAGAAATTCCTTGCGGGCGTGAGGTTGGTATACCGACCCTGCAATTAATTGTTGCAGTATAAGTCTATGCACTCCAAGACTGTTAAACATGCAATTGCCACTATGTGCCTTGAATTTACACTTAAATAATTGTGCTGTCATAAGGCACACAAAACCTTTGACGAACAGATTTTGAAGTTCAAGAAAGCTGGCTTTCCTTGTTTGGTTTTGAGCAAAGTTTCGGAGGCGTTGTTGAAGAAGGTGCATAAAGAAAGAAACTGAAGCACTGAAGAAGGTCAAACATTGGAAAAGAAAGCTAAACCAGTGGTGATATCGTATTCTCACAAAGCAGCCCATAATACTACACATGTCATCGTGAAATACAAAATTCCTGTGGTTTCTTCCGAGCCCCAAAAACTTGCTACTTTGGGCCGTCTGATTGGATATGATGACTAAGAAAGTAGAGTGTTCTAATAAACACACAAAACCTTTTGTGAAGCACGGAGAAGGGGTCGTATACTGCATACCGCTGAAGCGTGGGAAGGAGTAAACCGGACAAACTGGCCGATGTATTAATGAACGCCTGCAGGAGCACAAGCTTTCAATCAAAAATGGTTATGGCTCAAACTTGCTGCTTCATTGCAAGGCATGTGAGAATGAGAATAAACAAGCACGTGAAGCAAGGCTTCCTGATACAACAATCATGTTTAAAAGCAAAGACACTGTGGCATGTGAACTTTTGGAGGCCAACCAGACTAAGAAAAGAGGGGACACCTGTGTCGACACCCCATCTCCGACTATTTACAGAAATGAACGCATGTTTTTAGGTAAGTTTTAGATTTTGATTAATCTTATGATTCCCTTCATATGCCTCTTCCATATTTTTGCATATGTGCATTCACGTAATCAGTGCTTCTTTTTTTTCTTCTTCCCCCTCTCCCCATGGCTATATATTTAGTGCTTTTGACCTCAATAAACAGTTGCAAGTAGCACCTTGTCCTGTCTTTGTTCTTTCTGACTGTGCTGTCTCTGTTGGCACTTCATCCATTGAAATGTAGTTTTCCCCTTCCAAGAGCTCATCTAGCACTGTAGAGAAGACAGAAAAATCACTCAACCCATTTAGTAGGCTTACTTCACGTCATATAGGGTAGAAAGTTTCCAATGAAGCAGAATACCTTTACTACGCTGGTTCTTACAGCAGCTAGTGTTTTACGACTAGCTGACAGTGTACTCGGCAGTGAAAAGTCGCAATTAAAGTGGTTGAGCAACTTTTTAATTTTTCCTACAAAGTGCCACGCATGTTCAAGTAAGCAAAACTACTACTGAAATGCAAACTCCACTATCTGTGCCTGAAGATTTTCTGTGGTGAGCATCGAGGTGGAGCTATTCCCCGCACTCAAAGGTGTTACTACCTTTTCTATTGGTGCACCTGAACACTGAAGCATGCTGTTGCTGCAGGAACACCGGAGAGCACATTTAACACTTCGTACCACCCCGACGTGGAGGGGAGCCTCCATAACCAAGTACGTTTGCTTTCAACAGTGCGTTCGCACTGCCTTTTAGCATGCATGGCCAAGAAGCATTTAATGGAGTTGAATGTAGCTGACGTCTCAGGTCAGACAACTTCGAGGAAGCCAAGGCCTATGACTGTTATGCAATTTGTACACAAAGGCAACCATCATTTCAAGCAAATTACTCAGAGAGTTGAAACTACTTTTTTTATTTTCAGTGCCAAGCAATCTGGGCACGTACAAAATGCTAACCGGACCAGGGCAACACGTGAAGCTTACATCAAAAAGTATGTGCTGGAGTTCATAGGTACTACGGTTGGTGCTGTTTACAATATCCCACTGTCCTGCAGCCGCAATCATGTAGGACAAACCGGCCGCCGACTCAAGGATTATCTTACAAAACATGCACAGACCCTTGACACAACATGGGGGAGCAACATAGCTATTGATGCCGCTTTGTGCAGTTGTACACCAAATTTTTAGCAGTGAAGTATCTTCATGACACATTTTCATAGCAGACATAACTTTCAGAATAGCTCCCGCTATGCTAGCGTGTCATCACTTAACCTGCTTGGCAAATTGAAGTATTCAGGTCAACCTGCCGGAGCGTTCTGAATTGGGCTGCTTGTTGGTGCATGTTTAGAAGGGAATCGAACAGGGCTACAGACAGGACAAAGGGAATACGTTGCTGTGTACAACGCTGTCACTTCGTACTGGCATTAGCACTGTTCGTTCCCTTTTAAATATTCATATCTTTTGGTCGCCTGACCACGCAACGTAGCTGCGAGCTCAGGCTATAATTTTACATTGTTACATTGCCTTCCAATGTTGCACTTAATTACATCATCGCATACTCACCTGTTATAGTTAGCTCAACACTAGCTCACAGTGAGCTTATTCGTGGCTAATCTTAGTTACCATGGAGCCATGACAGTGCTAACGATCAGTGTGCAGTGTTGTTGCATACTCATTAAGCCAACACTAGACAAGCAGTTATTTTATTGGTGTGTGTTTTATCTGTTGCCTCAAGTCTTGAACTCTGGCACTATAAGTGTTTTTTAAACACCATTCATATGTGCAACCAAGTCAGGTATGAAACAATATCCCTTTCAAGTTGACGTGCTGATACTGAACCAATTTGTTGCCACAGGAAAACAAATCATCAATTATCCTTTGAATGCACCTGCAAAAATTACTCTACTTGCATAGGCCTCGTCATTCCACCAACATTTGCAATCACTGTCTAATAACACTGCATATGCAAGACAGATATACAATAGAATGACACAGCTTACCAGAACAAAGAGCACCACTACACAGACTGCTGTGGCACACTTTCTCAGGCCCGCTGGCTGAGAAATTGTGCACAAACCGGCACACAGACATCCTTCACTGGTGCAATAGCTGCAATTGAAGCAAATAATATCAGGTATTTTCAGACCGGTTGTCCACAGTAAAGCAAAAACATTTTCATATACAAATACTCTTGCACATAAGCTTGTCACCGAATTACCGATTGCTGTGGTATCGTTTGGTGTCTTCAATTGTATCGTTCAACTCATTTAAAAAAAAAAGACTTCATGAAGCACCTTCTATTCGGCAAAACAGCAGACATTTTGCTCTACATAACTCACAACATGTATTTTAGAATAATTATTGTATTGATGCCTATATGCTGAAAATTAGTCTACGCAATTAGAGACAGTCAGTATTAGTACCAGCCTTTAACATCAGTGTTGACACATCTTTTGATTTTTTTATACCAGTTTGGAACATTTGTAACTTTGGATGTCCATTACACACTTTTGGGCACCGCTATTCTGTGTCAAGGTTACGTTAAAAATTACTTATCACATGCACTTGCGGCCGCAGATGGGCAAAATTTACGTGGCAATCCACTCCCAGATTACGTTAAATGCTGACGTATTGCGTCAGAACGTTGATAGTCAGCCTGGTAGCTGTATGAAGTAAAAACAAAACAAAAACAAAAATTCGCGAAACATCTGATGCCGATTACCAGCTAGCAATATAATCAATTTCTTCTCCAGCGACCCTTAATGGGTAATATGCGGACATTTTCAAGTGCGATCGCGCACGATTGCTCGGGCTCGATCCCAAAGTGTTCCAAGGCACCGCGTTACACCAGTGTTACCTAACACTGCTGACCGCACCAGGATACGGCAACAAGCACGCTACACCGTGTATTCACTGTGATGTAGGGGCATCGCATGCAACATGCTCCATGAGGTCTTCATACACAAGCAGACTTTCAATTCCAGAAGCAGTCTTTCAGTTACGGGTATGAACACAGCGATTATGCACGCCAAGCACACTGCGTCCTAAGCTGAAGGAAAAATAGAATTTCGCTGTGATGCAATGCGTCGCCTACGGCTAACATAATGTTACAACGCGCCGTGAGAGATTGCTAAGGAGAACAGTAACTTCACTTTATTTTGGAATGCCAAGAACACATCACAACACATTGCAAAACTGAAATGCCAACGTCAGTAAACCAGCTGCCACATACAGCCGATAACGAACTGCTACAGACGACATCGTCGCTGATGTTGCCTACGCGTCTCAATGTACTCTATATGAAATCAGCACAACACACGCTACACCATTTATCACAGACTCGCAATGCCGCGGCTTTATCATTCCTTACGGCCAAGCGGGAATGTCGTTACAGGGCTTTGGCAGTGCATGCTCACACAACACAGTTGTGCCCGTCAGCCGCCATCGCGGTGCATTTCGCACGCGCGACGTGCACCAACAACAAAAAAGGACACTTAAATCACTTACTTGCGTAGCAGTCCATCGTCGATTCCTTCTTATTCTCTCAGTGAAATCCCAAATACAACAGGTCTACCACCACCACACACCGCCATTTCCAGCCGCTGTCCCCTCTGTTCTGTTGCGGCGGAGAAATGCAACCCGTCGTGTAGAAGCGATGAAGGGTGGTGAGCAGCGCCACCACTGAAACCTCTTCCGTTTGTGTGTGCGTACTTACGATTCGCCTATGAATAATGTTCAAGCAGCGTTACCTATAGTGATATTATGTAACAGCGGGTAAACGTGGGCCGTGTCTTTTCTTTATATTCGTTGCGGGGTGATTTTTCGCTCTTAACATGCTCAGTTGCCCTCCACATGAAATTACGGACGGTTCTCCGTATTTCAAAAACAGAGCTCACGTCCGTATTTTCACGTAGAATTCCGCCGTTTTTCATGAAACTGAACGGTCTACGTAATTTTTACGGCAGGTTTGACCGTAAAATTGCGGAAATTTTTTACAGTGTAGCCAATGAGTTCGGATAGCGAAGTCGCCGTCGCCAGAGGAATAGTTGGAGGCACCTTAACGAAATCGATAGGTCAAAATTAAAAGCCGTCCACGACGGCATCTCTCATAAAAGCTGTGCGTTGTTCGGACGTTCAGAATGTGTGCCTACTGAAGACAGGCTGGCATGGAGTGCTTCCGACGATTACTCTAGCTTGTTTACACCAGCATCAAAACGAAAAATAAGAGAGGTAGGAAAAAGAACCATATCAAAAGCCCAGAACCAATCTTCGCTCGTCGCGACGAAGTGCTCTCTGGTTGAGAATTCACTTACAGCCGACGAGCGGCTACATCGGTCGTCGTCTGGAAATGAATTCTGATATCCCCCTCTACTGCTTCGCTTGTGGTTTTCCCGTGGGCACGTAGTATTAATCTTCCAACAGCTTTCTGATTTGCTTCTAGTCTCGACTGAGCTTCTGCCCTTATCGGCCTTTTTGCCAGCGTTATCAAGGACACTGATGACGCCCGCGGGACAAGCGCTGTGGCGAAGTTCAATGCGCAAGAATAGCTTCTAATTTATTTATTTTTTTGTTCTGGTGACGCCATCACCGCGTCACGGTGGGAAGTTTGAAAGGATGGATGGATCGAAGGTAGGAGCCTAAAGAAAGGGATTGAACAAGAGCGGACACTCGGCGAAAATTGGAAACAGGAAACACGTCCCGCTATAGTACTAACATCGACGAATTGGGGTCGCGAGCATCGAAAAATGAAGTATGTGAAATGAGATTAACAGAAATTGTTTTATTTTTTTATTCGTTCCCGGAAAAATTAAAAATATCTGCGTATAAATTAAATAAAACTTTACGGCTTGCTTCCGTTGCCTAGCGACAGGCGAACCGGCTAATGATGAGCCAGATGTTTGCGTCATTCGTCAGACACACCGCCGAAGCGAGAGAGACGGCCACGCATCTGAGCGTTGGGCTGTTTGGGCACCCGTCTGCCTGTTTTTCTATTTTAGGATTTAGCCTGGTTTGGTGGCCTCCCGGTGAATTATAGCGTTCATTCGGAACTTTGAGAAGGCAGCACTGCACTATTGGACTACGGCAAGGTGAGAAACTTTGTTCGGCAGTCTGCGACGCACTTCTAGCAATTAGGCTTACTGCCCGGCAACTAGGCTAGACTTGTGACGCAGTTAACGAAAACAGCGTGGCCGTCGTGGAGCAGTTAATTTGAATTAAAGAATCGTACTGGGAGATGTTTGCGATGCTTTCTATAAGCCCCAATATTGTTTTAACTAATTTCGGTAGTTTTTGGGCATGCTAGTCGCGCAGGGTGCTGCGACGCAGTTTCGCGTGTACTGAATTTTACTGCGACAAGTTTTGGCGCTTTCTCTGACTGCCAACATTATTGAAACTAATTTCAGTACTTTTTGGGCTACCTTTCGAGCGCAGTGGGCGCGCCTGGCGCTGTGACTCGGTTAGCGAAAATCAGCTCGGCCGTGGTGTTCGGTTTCACGCTTTAATGCACTGACAAGTTCATGGCGCTTTTCTTTCTCTGACGCCCAACATTGTTGAAAATTATTTTCGATACTTTTATGTTATGAGGCCCGCTCGCCGCGCCTGTTGTGACGCAGCGAAAAGCAGCGCGGCCGTGGTGAGTTAGTTTGGCGCGTACTGAATCTTACTGCGACAAAATTTGTCGCAATTTTTATGTCTCAGCAACAATTTAAGCCTTCTTTCGGTACCCACGCTTGAGTGATAAGTGACAACACGGGAGTGATAACAGGTACATTCGCCCAAATCTTTAACTGGTGTGCGGGAGCGGCGACTTTTCCGTGCGTCAGCGCCGTTTGACGGGGCGAGGCTGGAAACAGTCTGAGGCTAAGCGCATGCGGACAAAGCGCGCTCAGCTGGGCCCATCGTCTACTAGGCTGTTTCCTGCCTCGCCGCGTCATACGGCGCTGACGCCCGGAAAAGTCGCCGCTCCCGCACACCAGTTAAAGATTTGGGCGACTGTACCCACGCTTGAGTCATGAGTGATAACACGGGAGTGCGTTGCTTGCGCCTGCAGCACGCGCAAGAGATAAGCCAAGGAGCTCAAACGCCAGGAACTAGTAACTCGAAAATTCTGTCTTCTGAACGGCACCCACGCATTTTGTTTTGAGTGCGAGTAGAAGGAATTCTGCGAGCGTCCAGCATCCTCTGGTTGAGAGCCTGTGTTGTGGCCACCTCTGTGTATTCGTAGCGTACTATTGCGTCACGACCAATTATGGGCTATCCAGCGGGCCCGGGCAGCGGTGGAAAGGCTATGCCTCACCGACACAATGCCCAGGTGGCGTGAGCCCGGGCTGGCAACCTCGCAGGTCCTTTTTCCATTAAAGTGTTTTCCGTCCCTCCATCGCGTGGGTTGCAGCCAAGTTCGCGAAACGCGCCGTTGCCCGCGCATTCGTGCTATTAAAATGCAGTATATAAGTATTGGGAAGAGGGGAATGCTTGGAATTAGAATGTTTGTGGTATGTACGGTATTGCTTGGGATGAGTCGGGTATTTTCTACGCCGTGTGTGTAAATACGAACTGCGTTTGTTTGTAATGGCGCCCACTCACCACTTTCGCACGCTTCGCCTCTACAGGCATGTTAATACGAAAATAACGCTAGTAATTTTTTCAGCTCACGTCGTCTGGTGGAGCTTCCTGCGGAAACTACTACTGCTTACCTGGTGCCACAACGCTGGATAAATGCACAAAAAGCCCGCGACGAGCATTTACAATGAATAAAATAAACATTATTTTTTCCACATTTCACAAGGTGTCTTGCGTCTTGATGAAATCGCACGTGGCACATATTGAATGGAGGCGTGTGAAGATCGTTCGCAATCAATTTTACTTAATAAAATAATTTGCAAATAAATATTTAATGAATAAATAATATGTAAATAAATATTTGCTGCAAAAGCAAAAAAAAACGGAACCGGCGTGCCGCGCACCAGCTAGAATTCAAAAGGCGCGCGCACACAACCGAAACCGGAAGTGTGCTTCAGGTTTTAACATCCACGGCTTGGTGCGTTGCAGTCAATCCGGCCGCTGGGCTCTATGGCAGTGTCCGCTCTTGTTGTATTCCTTTCTCTATGGTAGGAGCGTCCCCTTCGAAACGTGGTGATGGCAGTTGCCACCATCTTCAGCTTTTTATTTTTGTTTAACTGTGTTGGAATTTACTGAAATTCGCCATTTTCTTTGAATACGCCTTCCTACACTTTTAACCTTATGTCACCTCTCTGCTTTTGAACCACCAATCCTCCAATCGCTCTTTAGTAATTTCCACTGCATATTTATTTACATGACTACTGTTATCTCTGAACCGGGCCTCAGGAAGCGTGGCTGTGCCCGCATCGGGATGGATACCATCACATTGTAGTATGACGTTTCTAGAGATTTACCACACACAGTACATGCGCCTTCTTCGTTAAATTTCTTTTTACAGCTCTGCGTTCTAAGATATCCTCACCTAGCTTCAAAGAGAAGGGCACTGCCGCTTGATTTATCATAAAACGCTTCTTTCCTGTTCTGCTGTTTCCAGTCTCGATATAGTTCAACACTATGCTTTTTTTCCATTGAATTCATATAATTTTTCCCTTCCGCGTTTTTATCCTGTCGCTTAATTCTCTGTCTTTCTCCGTCCCCGTGTCTGGCATACTTACTGGTTAGCTTCCTAGATCTTTTCCGCCATTGTGAGTCAACGGTATTTCTGTATAGGTATTTAAATACCTTAGCTGCCCACCTGTTGTCGTCCAATTTCATCCGGCGTGTTTCGTATAGAATTTTACTCTGAGCTTCCCGTGCTTCAAACGATGCCCAGCCCATATCCCCCTGTACTGCTTCGTTTGTGGCTTGCCCCTGGGCACCTAGTATTGATCTTCCAACAGCTCTCTGATTTACTTCTAGTCTCGACTGAACTTCTGCCCTTAAGCACACGACCTCATTCCCGAAAGTAAACCCCGGCACCATTACTCCCTTCAAAATACCTCTCGGTACCTGATACCTGTTGTACCCCCACAATGCCCTATGTTTCATTATCCTGGCATCTCTTCGGCCCTTTTGCAATGAGAGACTGGTCTTGTTTTTCCGTGTACCTCTGCCCTTTGCTTATCCATACCCCGAGATATTTGTATTCAGCCACTTCGGGTATTTCATGGGCTTGTATCGTAAGCTCGTGATCAGTTGTATGGTTGAAAAGCATTCCTCTGGACTAGCTGCACTAAAACTACCAGAGTTTACACAGTAATTTACCAGAGTTTGCAAATATTCCTGGCTATCTGCTAAGAGTCAAATATAGTCCGCATACATTAAACCCGGTAGTCGTTGCTCAACAACTTTTCCGCCTAATCTTTACGACCGATTATACGCTATATTGCTTCCTTGTAACCTTCTTTCCATACTTATTTTATAAAGCATGAACAGCAGCGGTGACAGAGGACAACTTTGCCTTAATCTTTTTTGTACCTGGACAGTTGTCGTACTGGTTATTTCCTCCCATGTTATTTCAACATTATTTTCTCGGTATATTTCCTGCAGAAAGTCAACTGATAACTGACACCTTCATTTTTTAATATGTTCCACAGGACCTCCCTGTTCCCATTGTCGTATGCACCGCTTATGTGCAGGAAGGCTAAATACAGAGGTCTATTTTCGACCTTAGCTATTTCAATGCACTGGGTAAGCACGAATAGGCTATCATCTAAGCGCCTACCACTTCTGAACCCGTTCTAAAGTTCTCCGAGTATTCTATTACACTCTACCCATGACTGCATTGTTAATTTCATCGCCTGCATTGCCAGCCTATAATGAACTGATGTTATCGTAATTGGTCAGAAGGATTTTATGTTCGTTTTATCGCCTTTCCCTTTATAAATCAAATTGATTTTACTCTGTTCCCAGCTGTGTGGAATTTGCTTATTTGTTATAACTACCTCCAATGCGTTTATCAGCGTTTCCTTGCTTCTTAGGCCAAGTTGATTAATAAACTTGGTTGGAATTTACTCTATCTCTGTGGAAGAGCCTTTTGGAACAATTGCTTCCGCCTTTTTCTAGTTAAAATTGGTCAGTTCTGAGCCGTTTTACATTGTGCTATACTGTGTTACTTCCTCATTTGGGGCGATTACCCTAACGTCTCCTAAATGAGTCAGCTATAACTGAACCAATGTAGTTCACAGCATCATCTCCCTCTAAACAATTTCCCTCGGCATCGTGAATCTGTTCTTGCTTTCTGTGATTGGCTTTACCCAGCCATCTTATATGGTTCCAGAATTTTCTTGACCCCCCTTTAGTTGCTTCGCGAACTTCAGTTAGCCAACAATCAGAGGAATGCTTTATTCTAGCCTGGACGAGAACCTGCAGTTGTTTCTTTTGTCGATAAAATTCCGATTTTAGACGTATTTCCTCTTCAGATAACTGCACCCTCTTTGCTTCTATGTGTCTCCGTGATGGCAACTGTCGTTGTTCGATGGCCTCCCTAATTTCCTTATTCCACCAACTTCGCGGCTTCCTCTTACCTCTCCAGTGGTGCACTCCTTTTACTTCTTTTATTTTTCATTTCATTCATTTCATTTATCGATACTGTGAATCCCATCAGGTATTGTAACAGGAGGGGCTGTATATGATACATAGAACTTGGTATAAGGTGTTACTTACTAAATCTTATACAATTAAAAACTTGGGCATGTAACAATTTGATTACCTGATTATACAAGAGAATAAATAGAACGGAGAGGTTATGGCAACAATAATTGCAGTTACGGAAACCAGTTACAGGGTCAGTATTGAGGTAATAACAGTCACGCAACAATCAAGGTTACAATAATGCCAACAAGAAAAGAAATGTATTGCATTATTGCCGTAATTATATTCAAGCACAAACACCGTTAAAATAACAAGGCAACAAGGAACTACGTAAATAATGTGAAGAATTATTGCTGCAATGCGTATAGTTGATCCGCAATCAGGTACCAAACGTATCTAAGGATGAGCTGTCAGTGATACTTGTGTTAAGATTATTTCATTCGCGTGTCGCCCTTGGAAAAAATGAGTATTTGAAAATATCACTGCGGAATGAAAATTCGCTTAATGTGTGTCTATGTTTATGACGAGGTAATCTATTCGAGGACGGTGATATGTATATCATAATAGGCAGTTTAAGTTGATTGTGTAATAACTGATACATGATTTATAGTCTAGCAAGCTTGGCTCTGTTAAGCATGGTTAGAAGTTCTGCCCGTTTCAGTAATGCTGTTAGTGAGTCTGTGATGGCGTGTTTATTATATATGTATCTCAGAGCTTTTCGCTGTACCCCTTCAAGTTTTTTTATCAGCTTGTTAGTAAACGGGAATCAAATGGTGTTGGCGTACTCTAGAACCGGTCTTATAAGTGTTTTATATGGAGTAACTTTGTCTCAGATGCTGCTAGTTTAAGGCGTCTGTTAATGAAGAATAGCTGTCTTATTGCGGTTGATGTGATATTGTTAACGTGAGAATCCCACCTGAAGTCAGATGTTAGTGTCACAACAAGGTACTTATGCTCATGAACAGACGCAAGAGGAATGTTGTTAAGGGTGTACTGGAAGGCTGATGTATGTTTTTTTTTCCGGTTATAGATAATAGGACGGACTTTTTTAGATTGATATCCATCTGCCAGTGCTCGCACCACTGGGAAACTGCTGTTATGGCGTTATTTAAAGTTCTATTGTCATCAAGGCAGTTAATTTCCTGGAAAAGAACGCAGTCATCCGCAAAACGTTTGATATTCTGTGAAGCATATGCTGGTAAGTCATTAATAAAGATTAAAATAATACTGGGGCTAAGACACTTCCTTGGGGTGCTCCTGATGTAACTTATTTTGTTATAGCGCAAGCTTGACAAGGACAAAAGAAGGCACATCTGACACACACAGCGCTACTTTCAACAACAGGTTTATTTCTCGTTCTCGTCGCTATATATACACCCTCGACCCGTCATACACCACGTGTAACATTTTTGAAAAAATAAACAAAAGATATAAACTGGGAACCACACGTAGGCAGTTTCTTGATTCACATATTCAAAGACATGTACACGTTCAACGCGAACAAAGATAATTCAGCTCTTTTGATGATAATGATATGGAAGTTATTCTATGGAAGTCCCATAGAATAAAGAAGATTGCTGGAAGGAGCGGCATTAACGTTGTGTTTTCGGCACCTAATAAATTGGTCAGCCTCTGTAAAACCACAAGGCCGGAAAGAATCCCACGTAGCGCATGCGAAAAAGAACATAAAAACAAATTCGTTGATTGTATCGCCGCCGTGGTATACCGTATTCCTCTCAGCTGTGGACAATCCTACATCGGTCAAACAGGTAGATGCATAAATGACAGGCTACGAGAACATAGTAACAAACTTAACAACGTGGCCGCTGACGGCTTTCTTGCCATCCATTGCCAGAGATGCAAGTGCAAACCAAGATTTAAAGAAACAGTGATCATGAGTAGAAGCAGGTGTGAAATGACGCGCTTGATAACAGAAGCCAGACACATAGCAACATTCGGCGATGCATGCGTCAGTAAAACTTCCATATCATTATCATCAAAAGAGCTGAATTATCTTTGTTCGCGTTGAACGTGTACATGTCTTTGAATATGTGAATCAAGAAACTGCCTACGTGTGGTTCCCAGTTTATATCTTTTGTTTATTTTTTCAAAAATGTTACACGTGGTGTATGGCGGGTCGAGGGTGTATATATAGCGACGAGAACGAGAAATAAACCTGTTGTTGAAAGTAGCGCTGTGTGTGTCAGATGTGCCTTCTTTTGTCCTTGTCAAGCTTGAGCTATAACAAAATAAGATATGCCGTACCAACAAGCCCCTATTGCTATCCTGATGTAACGTTAGTTGTCACGGACCTCTCGTTAATTTCAACAAATTGTGTGCGATTACTAACATAGTTTTTAATTCAATCAAGGAGAGGGCCACTCCCCAAGTTAGTTCTAGTTTTGCAAGAAGTTTAGTGGGTGACACGCGGTCAAATGCCTTCGAAAAGTCTCAAAATATGAGGTCTATTTGTTTCTGGTTATCAATGCTCTTGGATATGTCATGTGTTAATTCAATTAATTGCGCAATATTAGAAAGGCCTTTACGAAAGCCGTGCTGACAACGGGTTAAGATATCATTTACTTCTAGATAAGCATTAACTAGAAGTACTAATGAGTAGTTCTGACTGATTATAATTCCACTGTTCCATGGGGTGTTCCTCTATTTTGTTCCATGGGGTGTTTCGCCGGCCGTTATTTAATATTGAGTACTCTTTTTGAAATCCCTGCATTTCTTTTTTGAGCAGGGCTCCCAACTGTTGACTAATACGCTTATGATCACTTCCGAGGCTTTACTTCCCCTCTTCGTCTATTTCCATTATTGCGTGCTTGCTATACATCCCCTGCGACATTAAGCAGTAGTCAATGGTCGTTTGGCTGTTACGGGATTCCCACGTGATTTGTCCCTCACACTTTGTTTCTCTATTTACTCTAAGTAGGCTGTGTCGCTCACAGAAGTCTAGCATCAACTTCCCGTTACAATCTGTGTATCGATCCAGATCCTCGATGTGGCCATTCATGTCAACCAGCAGACAAATATCGGCACCTTCTCCAAACTGCTTTATACCATCATGGAAACACTTCACTAGCTCCTTGTTCTCTTGCCTGTATTTGTCCCCTGTCCCTGAATAAACTACTCCTAGCCTTGTCTTTTTACCGGCAATTGTACCTGATACCCGGACATGCTCTTTGCAAGTTGACTTTATTGTTTGCCAATTTGTTCCTTGATGTATCAGCATTTCTACACCTCCTCCCTTCCTCTCCGTTGTTGTTCTGTTTCTCCCTTCCCAGACGTAGCCTTCAACAAATGGCGGGTCTTCTAGATCCCTCAGATCTGCTTCCGATACTGCATATACACTATACTTCTTCGTCCTTAAACTGCTATTCTATTTCTAACCACTTCGCTCTCTTTCTACCGCCTTGCATGTTCATGTACCTGATCCGTTAAATTTCTTTTTTTTGTAGTTTTATTCCTGGACCTGCTAGTGGCTATTTTATTGGTGTCAGCCTCTATTGTGGCACTTTCTACATTGTTTCTACCTACCCCTACGCCCTGAGCCGCAGAGGACCCCCTAAAAAAGCTATTGCCCGAACTGCCAGGCGCCAGCCGATCTCGGCTCCTAGCCTTCCATTAAAGTGGATGCCATTTCGTGTAAAGCCTCCGCCAAAGCCTGCTCTATGCACTTCTCTGTTTATGTCTGCCACTTCAAAGCCTTTCTCCTGACTTAGCTTTCTTATCTCACGACTAACAGCCACAACGCCTTTGGTAATTTCTCCGTTCCGTCTTTGCACCTCCGGCACTATGCTTACCACGATGTGGACTTGCTGTGCTATCGCGCTTAAATCGTCAACTCCCTCCAATAATCTTTCCACTACTTTTGCGGCTTCACCATTCAAGACATCATTTGCGCTCTGCAACATACTCAGGAAGCTCGTTTTTTTTTCTGTCAGAACTGCGTCCACTGCACTGCCTGGAAACGTCACAAGTGCCACCCGCTTATCACCCTTTGCACGCTCCAATATAGTTGTTTTACACCTCCTCATATTTAAGCCACCACTAGTAAGTACTAGGGAATTCCCTTCCTCCCTACTAACTTCCAGATTATGCTGCCTCTTATCATTAATTGTGACCTCATTCTTTGGGGGTAGCTTGTTCTCCTCCTCTCTTCGCACCCGCTGGCACCCCTGTGGCTGCAGCGTCGCCTCACGCGGGGCGTGTTGCTCTGCTTCACTATAACTAAGCCGATATTCCCAGGCGGCGAGCCGACGTCCGCTTCTCTGCCTCCCGGCTTCCCATTTCGGCTGTAGGGTGTACCCGATTTTCTGGGCTTTTGGCACCGGCTTGAAGTCCCGACCCATATTTCTCTGCTGCCTGCGTCTCAAGTGCATCGAGCCGCCTCCTTTCCAGTTCTGCGCTCCTTTCCTTCTCTTCTGCAAGCTCGGCCACTGTCCTTACTAATCGAGCGGCCTGGACCGCTTCCGCCTTCACCAAATCGTCGACTTTCGCGTGCAGTACTATAGCCCCGCTTCTCCCGCTCCTCCCTCAGGTCTGCTTTAAGCTCTTTGAACTTGGTTGCCCAAGTTCCTTCCATTTTTGGACTGCTTCCCGTACACCCTCGCACAGCCTGCACGTAAAGCTAGACCCCTCCGCATCTGCTAAACTAGGGAAACTGGTCTCGTCGATGAAGCACCAGCGCAGGCATTTGTCGCTCTGCACTTGCTCCCCGTCCCCGCGGCCTTCCCTTTCTTCGGTTTCATCGCTCGGCCTACGTACCTAGGCTCAACGAGCAAATCCACCAAATCACTCGAGCAAAGCCGAGCTCTACCGCTATCCCAAACAAAAATAAATACTTAGGACTCCCTACCCCATGTAAGAATCACTTAGAAGACCTAGCTGAGATAATTAATTAAGTCTACCAAATAGGTCCCGCCTACCACCTAGGCCTAACGGGGGAACCGCCAGACCCGGATAAAGCCGGTACGTTTACTACTCTTACCATGAATTCAAAATTTGCGCACCTACTTCATGCAAAAGAGAACACTTTGAAAACACTAGCTAATATAAAGAAAAGATTACTTAGCTACGAATGACGTCGCTGAAGCTTCGCACAGGATCGTCCGCCACACCCACCCAGCAGCCACACAAGACTTAAACTGAACAGTTTAAGGCCAGTACGCCACGTTGTAGCATTGATGTGAACTAAACTCTTGTGTCCAGCAAAGCTGGATACGGTTCTCAAAAATAATGATTGTCGGTATTTCAACAAACAATCTATGCCGGTTATTATATTGCAGACATTTCACATCAGTTGTGCCACTAAGATACTTTATCACGTGTCCTAGATTGGCGAACCTAGCATCAATTGATCAGTGATTAGTTACGCTACATATATAGGTATGAAAAACAAAGAAAAAAACGGAGAAATGCACTTACGTCTGACTATGTAAATTGCAGCATCTATTACACCTCCAAATTAGCACAGTTTCAAAGCTAAAATTAAAAAGTCATAACCTGTACGTATGCGCAAAACAATTACATTTACTCCTATTGCGCATTGGGATAGCGTTTGGGCCAGGAATCATCAAGGCATAGGAATGTTTAAGACCACGAGTAGGAGCCAAAAAGATTCGTTACATTTTGAAGCACATTTTCAGATTCCACTCAGAGCTCGCTTTGACACGCTCGACAGGTCCTATTTAAGCATTTCTTCCCCCTAGTTTCCTACACAAGGGAATTCAATTACCTTGTTGCGGCCAATCAGAGGGGACGTACGATTCATAGCACTCCACCTGTGATGTCCAACCTTCGAAGCAAGGACGAGGCAATATACAAACAGGGGTACATGCTCCCCCCAGAAAATTCGTCAAGACTAGTTCCTTGTTTTCCTGGATGGCTAGCTTGTCCGGTCATGTCCGGGCCTTCACGGTCGTTACAGCTTCCTTGGAAGGCATCGGTTGCTATCTCCTCGAAGTGAGCTTCTTTGTTTACACGTCCAGCCGCTGTCAGACCCCGTCCCCATCTGGGCGGGCTTTGATGAAGGGGCTGCCTGGCGGGAAGCACATAAAGAATGCGCATTGCCGATTTGTGGCGCAACAGTCTACGCACAGCGCAAGACACAAAATGGTAAAAGTTCTCTCTTTCTAAAATAAGCAGATCTTCCTCCATGTAATTAAAAGGCAAGCGCATAATAGTCTTCTAATTTGTTTCCGCAAATATTACAATGTCAAATGGGAATAGAACTTGTATAGTGCTAATACTGCACACGGCTGAATTCACACAAGTGCCGTATTCGAAACCAAGTCCTTTGCCGATGGTTGCATCAGTTGACATTCACTAAGAATAGCGATATGCTAGTCCTCCAGAGAGTATTGAAGCAGTTGATCCATGTTTCTTTCAATTGGTACTGTTTAGTGACTATTTAAATATTGTCACATAGCATTCAGGATGAAGAGCACAGCAGCAAAATCTGCGCGTTCCAAAACTATCTCTTATTAGCCTAATGTTTGACCCTAAAAGCAAGTGACATTCCAAGCACAATGACAGCGGCGAGCACAGTCGGTGATCGCCGAAACTCTGATATGCGGTTCAAGCGCATCGGCTTTGATGCATGATTCGTCGAAGCTTCCAGCGTATCCTCTGATACCAGCGAGCCTTTCAGAACGTACTACACAACTTGCATCACTCGTACAATCAGATTACACAAGATAAGGTGACAAAATACAACTGATCATACATGACATTCGCGAAATTTCCAATAAATTTAGGCGCGTCCTGCGTCAGGCGATACCATTTAACATTTGTTAGCCGGTAAAAAGAGGTCACCGGAGGAAGGTGAACAGATGTCTATGTCCCCCTATTAAAAAGCATCATCCCCATGCGAAGGTAAATATATAGAGAAAGAAATTTCAACAAGAGCGGACATTCCCATAGAGCCCAGCGGCCGCATTGACTGTAGTACACCAAGCGGATGTTGTTGACTCCTTCCGGTTTCGGTTTTGGGCGCGCGCGTTTTGAACACCAGTTGGTACACGCCGAGCCGGCTCCGCTGCTAGGCGCGGCATTCATTATTTTTTTTTTCGCTTCTGCTGAACCTAGCGTGGCCTTGGCATGGAATCGTTTCATTATTAAGTAGAAATGATTGCGATTGACCTTTACAAGACTGCGCCAAATCTGTCAGGTGCAATTTCACAAAGAAAACGAAAGATGTCTTCTGAAATGATGAAATGTTTATTTTGCTCTATATAAATGCTCGTTCCGGGCTGCTTCTGCATTCATCCAAAGTTGTGGCACCAGGTAAGCAGCAGTCGTTGCTGTACGATGCTCCACCGGATGCCATCAGCTGAAAGAAAGAAAATTACAAGCATGTATCATTTCGGTATATTGACCTATTGCGTGTAGAGAGGAAACGTGCGTAAGTGGTTAATGAGCGGCATTACAGATAAATTCACTTTTACGTACATTTCGCAGCAAAGACTCCTCTCAAACAATGCCATAAAATCTGAGCATACAATTTTCGAGCACCCCACCTTTCCCGGGCATTATTTCCTGCACTTTAAGTGCACAAATACACGAGTGACTGCGCGTTTCCACTTGGCCTCAGTCGACACGATGGTACGCCAAGTAGACAAAGGTGGCTACAACACAGGCTCAGCCAGACCATGTTACATGCTCGCATAATGCCTTCTAATCGCACTCAATTAAGACTCGTGGCTGCAAAGCCTGTTTTCAGTCGCTCATAATACATAAATGTCATGTTCTTGAGCTCATCCGTGTTATCTTTTACGCGTCCTGCCGGCGCGTGCCACACTCCCGTGTTATCACTATCGGCAATCGCTCGTCGCGTTTTCGAGACGTGAGTACCGAAATAAGGTATATGTTGTTGCAGGGCTATAAAATGCGTCACAAACTCGTCCCAATAAAATTCAGTACACGCAAAACTAACTCACTATGGCCGGCTTGCTTTTTTGCTAACAGCTTCACAACCCCAGGCGCGGCGAGCAAGCCTCAATATATCCCAAAAAGTTACCAAATAAATTACAATACTTTTTCGGGTCAGAGAATGCGTCACGAACTTCTACCAGTAAGATTCAGTACACGCGAAACTAACTGCGGCACACAGCCGAGCTGCTTTTCGCTAACTGCGTCAATAAGCCGGACGCGGCAACCATGCTTCTAAACTACCCCAGATATAACGACGTTAGTTACAATAATGTTGGGGGCCACAGAATGCGCGAAAACTAGTCTGTCTTAGGCGCTACGCCGTAGTACACGCATGTACACGCTCAAATGCGTCACATGGCCGAGCCAGTTTTCGCTTACTGCGCAATAAGCCGGGCGCGGCAAGCGTGCCCAAAAACTACCTAAATAAGTTACAGTACTGTTGGGGCTCATAGAAAGCGTCGCAAACATCTCCCAGGACGAGGCTTTAACTCAAATTAACTGCGCCAGGACGGCGGAGCTGTTTTTCGCTAACTGCGCCACTCGAACTAAGCCTAAATGTGCTTAAAATGCGCCGCACACTGTGGAACACAATTTCTCACCTTGCCGTAGTCCAGTATTGCAGTGGTGCCCTGTCGAAATGCAGACGATACGCAAGAGAAGCATAGAGAAGGCCGGGAGCCCCCCCCCCCCCCCCCCCCCCCCCCCCCAGAATGGGCTATGTCCAAAACAGGCGGGTCGCCGAGCACGCGAGCTTCGCAGGTACGACCGGCCTCGCTCACTCCTGTGGCTTGTCTGGCGCATGACGTATGCACGCGCGTCTGGCGTGCCGCTAGCTTGTTGCTAGGCAACGCAACAAAAAGTTGCAAATTATAAGTTCATATACACGCAAAACTTTTTCACTTTTAGTGGGAAGGAATAAAAAAAATGAACTGTTGTCTGGAAGTTTATTTCACATTCTTTTTTTCTGATGCTCGCGTCAACTAACGGATGGTGTTGAAACTAGGCGTGACGTGTTTCCTGTTGCCAGTTTTCGAAAAGTGTCCCCTCTTGTTGAATTTCTTTCTCCATGTTAAATATACCTGTTGCGAAGCTTCCATTCAAGCGCGATACCATAGCGAAAGAGGTTCAACAAGAGCGGACACTCCCATAGAGCCCAGCGGCATAATTGCCTGTAGCCCACGAAGCGGATGGTATTAGCACCTTCCGGTTTCGGTTTTGGCGCGCGCGTTTAGAACGCCAGCTCGTATAAGCCACGTCGGCTCCGCTGATCGACGCGGCATTTATTTTTTATTGTTTTGCTTTTTTGTTTCTACTGCTGAACCACGCGTGGCCTTGGCGTGGTATCGTTTTATTATTTAGTATAATTGATAGCGAAGGATCTTTGCAAGCCTCCACCGAATCTGTGCCACGTGCAATTATGAAGTAAACGCCAAGAGGTCTTCTGAAATGTCGAAATGTTTATTTTGCTCTATATAAATGCTCGTTCCGGGCTTTTTGTGCATTCACGCAATGTTCTGGGTGAACCTAACGGAAATATTGCGTGTAGAGGCGGAACGTGTGTGAGTGGTGAATGGGAGGCATTACAGATAAATTCGCTTTTACATACATTTCGTAGAAAATGAACTCCTGCCGAACAATGGTACAAAATATGAAGAGAACATCCGATTTTCAACGTCCCTCCCTTCCCAGGCATTATTTCCGGTCCTTTAAGAGCACAAATACACGGGTGGCTGCGCGTTTCCAAAACAACTTGGCATCAGTCACGCGACGCTACGCCAAGTATGTACACAGAGGTAGCCATAACACAGGCCCTCAGCCAGACCATGTTACACGCTCGCAGACAGATAGACAGAAAAACTTTATTGACAGCAAGTGAGTTTGGACTCCTTTGGGTCTCTGGACCACCGCACGGTCTCGCACTACGTTGAGACGTTCATGCTCCTTTTGCTCATGACGTCGGCAGCCCGAGCCACCGCAGGAAGCTGCGATATGTCGGGTCTGTAGACGAGAGCAGGACCTCCCAGTCCTCCCAGCTTGAGATGGCCGGCTGTCCCTTCGGGGGAGGATCGGCAGGGCAGCCAAAAAGGATGTGGGAGAGTGTGGCGTGAGGGTCTCCACATAGGGAGCATGTAGGGGAGATGCCACAGTAGTGGGATAGCAGCTGAGGGGATGGGAGCGAGCAGGTCTGGAGGCGTCTCCAGAGGATCAGTTTGGAGTGCGTCAGGGGTCAGGGGTGGCGAGGAGGGTAAGTCCGACGGTCCAAACGGGGTACTTGCGTGAGCTCCGCAAAGCTGTGTACCCGCTCCCTAGAGAATCGCGGATCGAGGCTGTCCTGAGCCTGGCAAATTAAAGATCGGGCCAATTTATCGACAGCCTC
The DNA here is from genome assembly GCF_038994185.2 of Dermacentor albipictus. Lineage (NCBI taxonomy): Eukaryota > Metazoa > Arthropoda > Arachnida > Ixodida > Ixodidae > Dermacentor > Dermacentor albipictus. The sequence goes on from NW_027225611.1 coordinate 443,484, forward strand.
GTTTCCGGGATTCCCAGAGTGAGCCGGCACCCACCGGAGCTCAACCCTGCGTGGTAAATTCTGGGTGGGGATGTTCAACAAGTTCCAGGCAGGGTTGTGAATTCTGCCTCTCGCAAAGTTGGACAAAGCAGTCTTTGAATCGCTAAAGATGTATTCAGCATCCGAAAGGGCAAGGGCTAAGGCGATGGCGGTCTCGTCTGCTTCCTCAGGTGTAGAGCCCGAGGGAAGATGGTGAGTTAGGGGTCGGGGTAAGGTTGGGTTGTAAGCAACTGCTACAGCTTCATGCGTTGTACATGCGGCGTCTACCCAGATGGCTTTCTCGACTTGTCCGTAATACTTGTGGAGGGCATTTGCTCGAGCTACGCGGCGAGAGATGTGATACTGGGGATGGACGTTTCGAGGAAGGGGTTTCACTACAAGGGGTGTATGAATGTGTCGCGGAATGGCCATAAGGATTGACTGATTAGCGGGTATGTTGATGCGAAGGGAGGCGAGGATACGGCGGCCAGTGGTGCTCACGGCAATACTGTGTCCGAAGGTGCGCCTCAACTAGTTTAGGAAGCGTGTTATGCATGCCGCTAGTGCAAGGCGTTTGGCTGTGCTAGTACTGCGAGGTAGGTTGAGGGCTGCCGTAGTTGCAAGGCGGATCATGGCGCTCACGCGCTCGGTTTCCGTGCAGTTCAGCTTGAGATATTGAGTGGCGTACAGAATGCGGCTAAGCGTAGAAGCATGTACAACTTTCATGTTGTCTGCTTCGTCTAAACCCTTGTGCAGGGAAAATACGCGGCGTAGAAGCTGTAACACTGATTGCGCGGATGCCTTGAGTGTTTTAAGGGTATGGTCATTGCATCCGGAATCCTACAGGTAGAAGCCAAGGATGCGCAAGGTGGGAGTGATGGGGATAGGGGATCCTTGTGAAGTGATTTGGATGGGTGAGTTAGCGGCAGATTTTGGTCTAATTAGGAGGAGCGCGGGCTTAGAGGGGTACACTCGAGTCCGATAGATGATACGTGAGAGGAGATCGTGTCGACTGCTAATTGTAGAGTTTCCTCAATTTCCCCGTCTGAGCCATGAGTGGTCCATGCGGTAATATCATCAGCGTACACAGTATGTTTTAGGTGTGGGATGAGATTGAGCTTGTGGGCTAAGGGGATAAGAGCAATGTTAAATAGAAGGGGGGAGAGGACCGCACCTTGCGGGGTTCCAAATTCACTGAGTGTATGAGGGTGTGCTGAGCTGATCAATGTGCAAGGATGCAGTGCGGCCAGAGAGGAAGGCGTGAATGTAGTCGTAGGTTTTAGGGCCTTCCTGTAGTTCCTGCAGTTCGCGTAAGACGGCAGCGTGTCGAATTCTGTCAAATGCCTTAATGAGGTCAACCGCCAGGATGGGTTTAGTAAGATGGGGGATGGTATCATCAAGCACATCATGCGTAATTTGAAGTAGGGCATCCTGCGCAGCTAGATGCGCACGAAAGCCCACCATACTGTGAGGAAGAAGGTGATTTTCTACCATGTACTTTGCCAGTCGGGTAAGGATGATGTGCTCAAAGGTCTTGCCGAGAAAAGTTGCAAGAGAAATGGGGCGGATGTTCTCGAGGGTGATGTAATGCAGGATATAATAAAAATAGTTTTTCCATGCTTCCAGGAGGCAGGGAGGGTACCTGCCTCCCAGCATTCGTTAAAGTAGGTAACGAGGGGAGATATGGAGACATCATCAAGATTTCGCATGCCAGCATTGGTAATTTGGTCTTGCCCGGGTGTGGTATTGCGCAATTTCAATAGGGCTGCACGAAATTCAGATTCTGTAATAGGAGCGTCAAGCTGTGGTTGGGGTGAGCCCGTATACTCAGGATGTTTGCAAGGAGGGCCTGCGGCCAGGTGCAGGTGCATTTCACCTGCACGAGGAAGGCGTCGGTGTCCTGCCCACGGTTATAAGTGAGGCGGCGAATGCTAAGACGCGTCTGAGTTTTAGATTGCGTGGGATCGAGCATGTGGCAAAACAGGTGCCAAGCGCGGGCTGTGGAGAGATTTCCTCGGAGGACGTCACAAACTTGAGCCCAGTTAGCTTTGCAAAGAGTGGCACTATGGTGTTCTATTTGGGATTGAAGCTGGGTGAGTTTGAGTTTGAGTTTCCAGTTGTGCTTTTGAGTTCTCCACCTTTGCGTTATGTTCCCTTGAGCTTCAAGAAGGTGGGCGAGCATACTGTCGATAACAGGGGTGTCTGGGGTGCTATCGAGCGTTTGGGTATGTTGGCGAACGTGTTTGGTAACTGAGTAGTCCAGGTGTCTAGGTCGAAGTGGCCCTGTGCTGGCTGCGCTTGCCTAAATATGCGGAGCTGACCCCAATTAAGGTGCCTCGCGGTAAATTTGCGCTGAGGTCGGTGATAGTTCACCGCTACGCGAATCATGTGGTGGTCGCTGCCTAGTGTGGCTTGCGTTGTTTTTCACTGTAGGTGAGCCAAGTTCCTACCAAGAGTGAGGTCTGGGCTAGTATCGGCAGTAACACTGCGCGTAGGTACGCTAAAATCAATAATGATGGTCAGGTGAAGTAATAGCATATTATTGTATAAAACTGTGCCTCTGTGGTTGGTGCGTCGATAGCCCCAGTCGACGTGAGCGCAGTTAAAGTCACCGGCAACCAGTCGGGGATTTGATCCGGCGATTTGGGTTATGGATTTGAGGAGTGGAGCAAGTAGGTTAATCAGCTGTCGTGGGCGAAGATAGCAGTTAAGCATGAACAGGGGAGATCGTGCAGGGGTGTGGGGTAAAATTTCGATGAAGGTGTGAGCAATTGGGGAGGTAACGTCATGCTCCGCGTAATGCAAGGTGTTACAGACGTATGTAACCACCCGAGGAAGATCAGTGGAGTCACAGGGGATAACAGCGTATCCTGGCAGTTGCCTGCAAACATTGGCATCCTGGATAGCGATAATGTCTGGTGGGGACAAAGAATTGGCGATAATCTGCTGCAGAGGGTCGCGCTTTCACCGAAAGCCCCTGCAATTCCACTGAATAATTTGTAAGGAATTATGGTGCCTCAGAGGAGCCATGTTGAATGGTGGCGGGGCGAAGGAAGAGTGCAGAAGGTGGGACTGCAGGAGGAGAGGCCGCTGAGAGTCCAGGCATAAGGTTAGCTAAACGCTCCTCAACCTTGGCCATGATGCTAGATATGACCCTATCTATTATACTGGTAATGGTAGCTTCAATCATAGTCTGGCACTGTGCAGTGACCTGCGCAGTAATGCGCTCCAAGAACTTGGATTCTAGGTTTTGAGCGAGGTCCTGAAATTTGGCTTCCAGGTCTATAGGTTGGACTGGCCTCTCATCAGGCCTCTTCTTTTTCTGAGGAGGTTGGTCGGACGGGGTGGATGAAGAAGATGGGGATGGTGGAGTGGGGGGTGTAGCAGGGGTGGAGGTAGAGAGGGCTGCCTTGAGCTGCCTTACCTCATCCCACAGAGCCTTCACGTCCGAGTCCTAGGAGGTCATGATGTTCGTCTTGGCAACCTTGGAAGCCCATGTAGAGGTAGACGGGAGGGTCGTGCTAAGCGGGGGAAAGTACTTCTTGGTAGGGAACTTTGTCTTCTGGGGCGGTGGGCTAAGTCGTTTGGTGGCGGCATTTCTTGCCTTGCACGAGCCGGTGCCCGTGAGGTGCTGCCCTCCACAGAGAATACAGATCGGGATGCAGGAGGGAACATCTTGCGGCTCATGCTTGTCCCCGCACCGCGGGCAGAGACCACTCTTGGTTTGGGGGCACATGTCGTATCTGTGGCCCGGTCGGCGACAGTTTGGGCACGCGTCTGGACTTCCCTTGTACGTCGTGCATCTATGCACTACACTCATGTAGCGTATGGTGTGAGGGACTGGGCCATGCGCAAATGTGATCAATATGGAAACGGTCCTACCCATTCTGCGGGCTGCGATGATATCAGCTTCCGGGTTGCGAGTCTGGAGGTCTTGTAGCATCTCTTCCGGTGTTTCCGCACAGCAGGCTTGCGAGATGACTCTGCGCGCAGCAGTGGGTGGCGGTGCGATGTAGGCGGCGACAGGGTAAGTGGTTTCTTGAAGGACCACTTCCTTGAGTTGGACGAGGTGAAGGGCTGCTGACTCGTGAGGTGTAGCGACCGTGAAGGTGTTATTCGTCGGGTGAATCCGGAGGTGAATCTCTCCTAGGTCCCGGTCAGCGGCGGTGACTCGCAGAGCTTTTATGAGTGGCTGCGCCATGGCTCCGTTCAAAGCGAGGCCTCCTCTTGGTCGGAAGACTACCCTTATAGTGCCGGGAGGGAGTGAAGCAAGTTGCTTACTTCGCAATGCGATTGCGTGCGTCACGCGCAGCTGTTGTTGTTGAGCATGGTATGTCGGCTTCAAGGTCGCAGTGGTAGTGTCGGCTGGAGCACCGACGGCGGGTGCGGCAGGCTTATCTCGAACAGGGGCTGCATGAAGAGGCACAACCAGCGTTTCCGGGTTTGGTTTGCCTCCCTTCTACGCGCGGAGTATCGTGGGTCTCACTGGGTCTGAACGTTGTCGGGTCCAGGTCTTCGCCCTGCGATTGCACCTCCATGGCTGTTGGGGGTGGGTGCGCTACCAGTGATTGGCCTAGCCTCTAGCGAGGCGAGACCCAGTGCGGCGGCTGGCCACGAGCAGACTTTCCGACATCGGTACGGTACAAAAAAGGTTCGCATGTAGGTTGAGCGGTTGGCAGCGGCGCAAACGGAGGAGATTTGTGCGTATTCCGTGGTGACTGCCATACACAGCGCACGGCACCTCGGGACGCCCGGGTGGAGGGCGACGTGCAAAGCTCGCGCCTCCGGAGGGCCGGGCAGGGGGCGACGGGCAAAGCTCACGTCGGATCGGTTCGGAGTGCGCGCCGACGGCACGTACATTCTCTTCGGGCAGATTTCGGGGTCCGGAGAGCGCTGAGGGCACGTCCGTTCACTTCGGGTGGCTATGGTCGAGTCCGCTCGCAGAATGCCTTCTAGTCGTACTCAAGAGAAATTCGTGGGTGCAAACCCTGTTTTCCGTCGCCCAGAAAACAGAATTGTCAAGTTCTTGGTTGTTGAGTTTCTCGGCGTTATCTTTTACGCGTCCTACCGGCGCAAGAAACTCACTCTTGTGTTACTCTTGGTAATCGCTTGTCGCGTTTTCCACAAGCGTGAGTACCGAAAAAACGTACATGTTGCTTCAGGGCCATAAAAATCGTCACAAACTGCTCCCACTAAAATTCAGTACACGCTAAAATAACTATCACCACGACCGCCTTGCTTTTTTGCTAACTGCTTCACAACCCCAGCCGTTGCGAGCATGCCTTAAAAGTATCCCAAATAGTTACGAAATTAATTATCATATTTCAGGGGGTCAGAGAATGCGTCACGAACTTGACCCAATGAGTTTAAGCACACACGAAACTGCGGCACACAGCCGAGCTGCTTTTCGCTAACTGCGGCACAATGCCATGCGCGGTGCGCATGCCTCAGAAGTGTCCCAAAAAGTGGCGAAATACAATAATGTTAGGTGTCAGGGAAAGCGTCACGAAGTTTTCCCAGTAATATTCACTACACGCGAAGCCGTCACCACACTCGAGCTGCATTTCGCTAACTACTCCACATAGCCGGGTGCGGTAAGCGTGCTCAAAAACTAGCGAAATAAGTTGCAATAATTTTGGAGCTCATAGAAAGCGTCGCAAACATTTCTAGTGCGACTCATTAACTCAAATAACTGCACCAGAATGGCCAAGCTGCTTTCGTTAACTGTGTCACTAGTCTCGGTTTTGTGGCGTAAGCCTAAATTTGCTTGAAATGCATCGCAGTTTGTCAAACAAAATTTCTCACCTTGCCGTAGTCCAATAGTGCAGTGGTGCCGTGCCGAAATGCAGCAGGAACGCAAGAAAACACTGGGAGCCCAAGGAACGGGCTACAACCGAAACAGACGGGTCGCCGAACAGACTAACTTCACATGCGCTGCCGGCTTCGCTAGTTTCGGTGGCAAGTCTGGCGCGTGACGCCTCATATGGCGCGCCTGGCGTGCCGATAGCTTGTTGCTAGGTAACGCAAGAAAAATAGGTCGCGAAGCATAGGTTCATTTATACGCAAAACCTTTTAGTTTTAGAGGGAAATAATAAAAAAAAACCTTAACGTTGTCTGTAAGTTCTTTTCACATCCCTTTTTTCCGATGCTGGCGTCAATTCACGGATGGGGTTGACAATAGGCGTGACATGTTCCCTCTTGCCAGTTTTCACACCCCCCCCCCCCGAGGGTCCCCTCTTGTTTAATTTCTTTCTCCATGCCCATACGTTCAAAACATGGTGATTCGGCGACAGTACAATGGGGCTTAACGCCATCTGTGTGACAAGGAAAGACATCCGGCAGAAGACGAAGTAATGTGACACCATGTCCCTTAAAAAACAGAAGCGATGTCATTTTTTCTCAAAGGCGCGAAATTTGTTTTGATTAGCCGTAAAAAGAGCAGTATATCAAAATCCTCCCCCCCCCCCTCCCTTCCAGAACCTTTGGAATTCGACCATTGAGCGCGGAAAGCCATGAAGCAAAACGTTATCCGTAAGGGTGTCGGAACCGCATCGCTGCACTGAATATACTTTTTTATAGGCCGACGAAAGGTTTGGGTGCAGATTGCTGGTCCCATCGTGGGACTCCAGGCCCTTCGGCCAGTGCTGCCACACGAAAACACCTATACAATTGTCTGGCGGTCGTAACTCACTACTTTTGACTGGAGAGATTAAGCAACGATGAAACTACGCGCGCCATGAAATTCAGACAGACGTCGACAAGCAAAACAGCACAATGTGTGATGGAGGGAGGAGGAAGGGGGTATTGTAGCCGGTGAAATTTATGAGCGCGCCTTTCTGCACACTTCGATAGCTGCATTGCGTTGAATATTACAGTGGTGTAAGCCCCTCTCTTATGGTGGCCGCTGAAAAAAGATATATTGTAAGCATTTATGGGGACTTCATCTTCATCTGCACAAATTCATCATCAATCATCGGCTCGTGTTCGTTTTTGCATCGGCACCGTTTTTCCTTCTTGGAATAAAGCGTCGTCTCGACCGTGGTATTTCAAGTGGTGGAGGCGCTTTAAGATCCCTTCGACCTCAATCCACTTGAAGATCTCTCCTGGAGGTACGTTCGGGACGCCGCTTACGCCAAGAGGCCGCCATGTCGCAAGACCAGACCGCAGCGTCCACCATCTTGGTTCAAGTGCCAGACACCCCCACTCCCAGCCCTGCCAACAACAGGTATCGCGATCCTGAAATCTTTTCTGGCATGCCTGGTGAGGACGTTGAAAACTGGCTCTACAACTACGATCGCGTCAGCGAATACAACAACTGGAACGAGACATCGAGGTTAAACAACGTGCCATTTTACGTCTCTCAAGTAGCCAAGACATGGTTCCTGAATCATAAGAGAGACTTCCGTGATTGGTCGTCAGTTAAGTTTCTTGATTGTATTGTTCTTTTCTCCTTGAAGTCGACCAAAGTCTCTTCAAGGTGTTTATCGGCGTTGATGAAGCAGGAGGCAGGTTGGAGGTAACAAAACTTGAAGATATATTGTAACGGAAATATTTACACAGTCAAATATAGAGTTAGCAAAAGAACACTGATACAAAACACACAAGTAAACAGCGCCTTACTCTTCTACTTTCTCTTAAGTTAGAGCCTAGGACAACTGTCACTACATACGATCAACCGAGTCTCACTGTTCTACCACTAAGTGGTTACGGCCCAGACTAGCGTTGCATCGTACGGAGTCTTACTGTTCTATCAGGTTTAGTGATTACAGCCTAGACTGAGGAACAAGCACCTCGTCTCGGTTGTTATAGGGGAAAGAGACAAAGAAAAAGGGCGGTAGGGCCGTTAGCCCATCCCACGGAAGCAATTGCCAATGAGAGCTGACAGTTTCTTAAGCCACAACCCAAAGGGATGGGCTTACTCTCATAAGTGAATCTATTGGAAAACCACCCTGCTTTCCCTCTTCCCACATCTTCTTCTCCCCCTCCTATTTCCACGTGGTCAGTGACGGCCTCGTCAAACACGCCAGGCCTGCAGGATTTATTGAGGCCATCTCGCACCTCAGCGGCGTTTCTAGCCAGCAAGGGTGGCTCGGGCGCTGGTGTCCCAACACCGCGTACCGTAGCCCCCCTCAAGGTTTTTCCTGGTAGAAAACTAATTACCGCTGGCGGCATCCGGACTCGGGTGCTCTTCAAACGACGCCGCGCCCCTCTCTACGGCGCGCACTGCATGCTGTAACACGACACAAAGCGGGCTCTCCCCAGCGCTCAAAACAAGATGCACGTGGCTGCCGTCCGAATGCGTAGGGGGGTGAACCCCCCGCTCCGTACGCGCCAGACGTGGTCAACCTTGCTGGCAGCTGCGTCTCTAATTAGCAGGGGACTCAAGAGCCGGCGCCACAACGTCGCGTATACAACCTTTGTCCGCTCGAGCTTTGTCCGCGTGGCCCTATTATGACCATCGGCGGAATGTCAACAAAGCCCGCGTAAAAGCATTTTCTCCGAGTCCGTTTTCCTCTGCACCGCGCCCCCCGCGGCGGCGCGCGCCTCGGCTCGTCACCCAACACCACGCGGGCCGTCCGACCCCTCAACCACAGAAACGATTGCCGCCTGAGGCGCTGGGGGGTTAGACGCTTCCCTATTCACAAAACGCACCGGCAACTCGCGGCACTTCAAAAGTATATACAAAACAATCATGCAGCCCTCCGCCGTCCATTCTGCGTGTTCGAGAGATGAGCGGCCTAACACGTTCCCCCTAAAGAGTATACTGGGCTGATTTTCGCTCAGTGATACGATAAATCACTGCCGCGATTACGTAATGAACATTCTAACCACACCCTAGCCTAATTACATCCCAACAACAAACACTTTCATATAACAAAGCAAGAAGAGAGTAAAAAGAAATACACAATACATGTCATCAAACTATCAAGCACACGATTGCAGTTCCAAACTGTAAGAGCACTCTAGTGTCTCTGGGTCTTGAATCGGCACTCACAAAGTCCGCAATATACAGCGCCAAGTGAGCAGGAACATTCACGCCCATCCAGTTGGCATGGCAGTATAGTATTACGCTGGCTTCCATGAGCTGTTGTGAAGCCTGGACAAAGCATCCGCGTTACCATTACTGACACCCTTCCGATGTCGCACTGACACGTGATATCGCTGTAAAGCCAGCGCCCATCTTGTCAATTTTGCCCCGTGTGGAGTCGAAGTTGTAAGGTACGACAATGGATTGTGGTCGGAAACAACGTTTATCTCGGCACCAAAAAGCCGGTAGTAAAACTTCTTTAAGGCCCATATAATAGCAAACGCTTCCCTCTCAATTGTCGACCATCGCGTCTGAGTCGGCGTGAAGCGGTGGCTGGCAAAGGCAATAGGCCTCTCCTTTCCCTCAGCTGTCATTTGCGCCGAACAAGCGCCCGCCGCCGTAGCTGACGCGTCTGTGAAAAGCCAGTAGGACTCAGATGGGTCCGGAGTGCTGAGCGCCACGGCCTCCCACAGGGACTGTTTCAGCGTCTTAAACGCCGTCTGAGCTTCCTCTGACCAGGGTATGCTATTGGGTACCCCTTTCTTTGTTAACCGCATGAGCGGGCTCGCCACCTCTGCACATTCTCGGACGCACTCGCGATAGTAGCTGCACAGTCCTAGCAGGCTGCGTAGCTCCTTTTTAGTGCGTGGTGTCGCCACATTCTTAATTGCAGCTATTTTCTCTTCGTGTTCTGGGGTTGAGAATCTTGGTGCGCAACCTAATTTCTCGAGCATCGACTGTGTGAGCTGTGATTTGAAATTAGTGCCCTGGTCGGAACAGATCATTTCCGGAACGCCAGTGCGACTGAAAATTTCAATCAACGCGTCGCAAGTCGCCTTAGCTGTCAACGAGCGCAGTGGGACAACCTCTGGCCACTCTGTGCACATGTTCACTAAACATAGCGCGTACCTATGACCTTTCGCTGACGGTCTGTCTAAGGGTCCAATGATGTCTGCATTGACAATTTGAAAAGGGTGATTTGGCCTAGTGGGAGGAGTTATAGATACTCTGTCCGTGCGACGCCTGTCAGAGCGAATTTGACAATCATGGCATGAGCGACAATGCTCTAATACCTCCTTCTCCATGCCAGGCCAAAAAAAATTATACCTAATGCGCGCTTTAGTTTTCTTCGGGCCTAGGTGCCCTCCGCATAGTGACTCGTGAGCCAAATGCATCACCTCACTGCGCTTGTCTTTCGGAACAACTAGTTGTCTCACTCGGGTGCCTACTACTGAGTCCCAGTGGTATAAGAGTCCATCAGAGACGAACATGCCGGATTTCCCACTCCGAGCATCTTCCCACCCCTTCTTTAAGGTAGCGTCAGCTAGCTGCAATCTGCGGAACTCTTCTCTCTGGCTTATTGACGCATCCCTCTCTTCATCAATTAGCTCAACTTCCCCAGAAACACCTTCCTCCTCCAAAGTAAAGTTGCAGGCCACTACCTCGGCTTTCTCATTTGATCTCTCTATCCTCTGAGTAGGCTCGGCCGGTGCTACAGTGGATTCCAGAGAGCTGCTGGCCCTCAACAAATGTTCCCAATCTTCCTTGGTCAACAAACAATCTGTGCCCTCGACGAGCTCATTAGTCAACGCGCAGAGTAGGTCCACGTTCTGAGGTTCCGCTGCCATTTGCGGGCTATTTAACTTTACCGGCAACGTTGCTAGCTTTGCCTCAATAGTTTTACCAAATGCAGACACCAATCTTATTGTGCCTGATGGCTCCACTATACTTTTCGGAAGGAGACTCTCGCGTATGACAGTTATTTCACTCCCCGTATCTAGAATCGCATCTGTGGATACGGTTCCGCATGAGATCGGGATCAACTGTAGGTTAGTCATGCCTTCACCTTGGTGTTTCAAGGCCTCTACCTTTGCAGTAAGGACTCCATCAGGTATCCCACTTCCCGTCTCGTCGGCTATCACCACCCTTTGTGCCCTCGGCCTTGGCTCGATAGCCTTCTTTGGCTGATTTTCCTTGTCACTAGACATCGGGCAATCCTTAGCGAAATGGCCTGAGCTGTGACATACGTGGCACTTTAGGGCGCTTTTCGCCACTCGCGTCGGCTTTTGCCCCATCTCTGCCGCTGATGGCTTTGAGGCATACCCTTTGCCTTTCGCTTGTTCCAAAGTTTGCAGTACTTTGGCAATCTCAGGTGGCTTAAGCCATTCCTCGCCTTCTCGTAGCCTCACGTATTCAAGACCCTCTATACTAAGGCCCGCTTTTATACGATCCGCGACCATGAGTTCTGCCATCACTTCTACAGTGTCGGCTCCTCTTACTTGAAGGTAGTAGGAAAAATACGTTTTCACTCGCGACGCGAACTGTGACCACGTTTCCTCCTTCCGCTTCACTGCTCTCTCAAACCTTTGCAGATACTCTGCAGGAGAAAGCTTCAGTTCCATCAACACTGCCTGTTTAACTGACTCGTAATCTGTACTCTCTTCCTGGTTGAGGTTACGCAGTAGGTAGCGAACACGCTCAGTTAGAGCTGGCATGACTAAATGCACGCGACTCTCATACGGTACCCCGTAAGTAGCAAAAAGTCGTTCTACCTCCTCAAACCATAAGGGTACATCCGCGTCACACGGCAGGCGGAACCCTTTCAGCAATTTAGCGCATTGCTCGACGGAGTCGAAGCCCATTCGCCTCCGATCGCCCCGCTCCGACTCAGCGCTGGACGACGTGCCATTGAGACGTTCAGCATTCGTCCTTGCCTGCAACAGCCTTTCGTACTCAATCTGAAGCTGTATACAGGTAGTCTGAGCATTGAGCCTTTGAATTTCAAGCTCAAGCGTTCTTGTATCATTCGGAATTTGCAAAGGCTGAGATGCCTGCTGCGAAAATTCCTGGCTCTGACTGGGTTCTCTCATTTCATTTGACTTATCGGAATTTAGCCTATCGTCATTTGATAACTCTCGATTCCGATCCATTTCCGCCACCGTCGCACCCTCAACTCCATTAGACTCCATTGTCTCTGCGCCCCTGCGTGTCCTCACCATTTGCTCTACACATCAACTGCCATGCCAACTTGAGAAAGACGCAAGAAATCCTGCTCACCCTTTGCTGAATGCACTGTCGTTTTCGGATCTCCTCCACGGTGCCGGGCTTGGCTGCTGTGGGATCTTCTCAAAGGTGCAGGAGGTGCTCGTTGGATGACTTGATCCCTTCACCACTGGTCCAGGATTCGATGTTGTAGAGCTCGCCGATCCTGTCGACTGCGCCAGTTAAGTTTCTTGATTGTATTGTTCTTTTCTCCTTGAAGTCGACCAAAGTCTCTTCAAGGTGTTTATCGGCGTTGATGAAGCAGGAGGCAGGTTGGAGGTAACAAAACTTGAAGATATATTGTAACGGAAATATTTACACAGTCAAATATAGAGTTAGCAAAAGAACACTGATACAAAACACACAAGTAAACAGCGCCTTACTCTTCTACTTTCTCTTAAGTTAGAGCCTAGGACAACTGTCACTACATACGATCAACCGAGTCTCACTGTTCTACCACTAAGTGGTTACGGCCCAGACTAGCGTTGCATCGTACGGAGTCTTACTGTTCTATCAGGTTTAGTGATTACAGCCTAGACTGAGGAACAAGCACCTCGTCTCGGTTGTTATAGGGGAAAGAGACAAAGAAAAAGGGCGGTAGGGCCGTTAGCCCATCCCACGGAAGCAATTGCCAATGAGAGCTGACAGTTTCTTAAGCCACAACCCAAAGGGATGGGCTTACTCTCATAAGTGAATCTATTGGAAAACCACCCTGCTTTCCCTCTTCCCACATCTTCTTCTCCCCCTCCTATTTCCACGTGGTCAGTGACGGCCTCGTCAAACACGCCAGGCCTGCAGGATTTATTGAGGCCATCTCGCACCTCAGCGGCGTTTCTAGCCAGCAAGGGTGGCTCGGGCGCTGGTGTCCCAACACCGCGTACCGTAGCCCCCCTCAAGGTTTTTCCTGGTAGAAAACTAATTACCGCTGGCGGCATCCGGACTCGGGTGCTCTTCAAACGACGCCGCGCCCCTCTCTACGGCGCGCACTGCATGCTGTAACACGACACAAAGCGGGCTCTCCCCAGCGCTCAAAACAAGATGCACGTGGCTGCCGTCCGAATGCGTAGGGGGGTGAACCCCCCGCTCCGTACGCGCCAGACGTGGTCAACCTTGCTGGCAGCTGCGTCTCTAATTAGCAGGGGACTCAAGAGCCGGCGCCACAACGTCGCGTATACAACCTTTGTCCGCTCGAGCTTTGTCCGCGTGGCCCTATTATGACCATCGGCGGAATGTCAACAAAGCCCGCGTAAAAGCATTTTCTCCGAGTCCGTTTTCCTCTGCACCGCGCCCCCCGCGGCGGCGCGCGCCTCGGCTCGTCACCCAACACCACGCGGGCCGTCCGACCCCTCAACCACAGAAACGATTGCCGCCTGAGGCGCTGGGGGGTTAGACGCTTCCCTATTCACAAAACGCACCGGCAACTCGCGGCACTTCAAAAGTATATACAAAACAATCATGCAGCCCTCCGCCGTCCATTCTGCGTGTTCGAGAGATGAGCGGCCTAACAGTCGTCTTTCAGGGAGCAGCTACGGCTGATTTTCGGCGCACCCACGGTTCGCTCGGAAGTTGCGAAAAAGAGGCTGTCTGAGCGCGTCCAGCATTATGGCGAGTCGTATACCTCGTACATTGAGGACATCTTCGCGCTTTGCCGCCGTGTCGACAGTGCCATGCCAGAAACTAACCACGTGCGACACCTTCATAAGGGTATAGGATCTACTGCCTTCAAGGCACTCGCCGATCAAAACCCTTCGACGGTGTCCAACGTCGTCTCCGTCTGTCAGAGCCTCGACGTCCTGCAATCAATCCGCTTGCAACCGGACTTTTCCGACAACCCTCTGGCTAACAGTATTGAGCTCCGGTCTATCATTCGAGCCATAATTCGTGAGGAATTGCAAGCGCATGGCTCACCCTCTTGCAGCAGCGCTCACGTGCATCCCGCTTCTACTGACCTGCGCGGTATTATTAAGGAGGAATTGGCCTCCCTGCATAACGCCCAGCATACCAACGCTTCTACATGCCCACAACCGGCTTCTTACGCCCAGATTGCTGCAATGCCAGCCGCGCCGTCTCCAATCACACCACCTGCGCCTGTTCACGATCACCTGGCACCTTTAGTCACCCGAGCTCCAAACCCGCCTTACTACTCTGCCTGGCGTTCGTCGAGGCCTATCTGCTACTACTGCGGCTTTCGAGGACAAATTCCAATGCACGAAGCAGACAAAGAAAAGACCGCCTTTTCTACTCCGGATGGTCTTTACGAGTTTAATGCAATGCCTTTCGGTCTATGCAATGCTCCCGCCACACTTGAAAGAATGATCGACACTGTTCTTCGAGGCCTCAAGTGGAAAACTTGTCTATGTTACCTCGACGACATCGTCGTGTTTTCCTCGACTTTCACTGACCATCTGCAATGCTTAGATGAAGTGCTCACATGCCTTTCTAATGGCGGACTTCAACTAAACATGAGGAAGTGCCGTTTCGCTAGCATAACGATTAAAGTCCTGGGTCATCTCGTTAGCAAAGACGGCATCCAGCCCGATCTCGATAAAATTTCTGCGGTGCTCAACTTTCCACGCCCACTTCGTGCAAAAGAACTGCGCAGCTTCATTGGACTCGCATCATACTTCCGACGTTTTATCCGGAACTTTGCCAGCATTGCCTCGCCCCTCCACAAGCTCCTTTCTAGTTCCAGTTCCTTCGATTGGAACGATCAGTGTGAAGCCGCGTTCCAAGAACTCAAGCGCGCACTAACATCCCCACCTGCTCTTTGTCATTTTGATGACAAGGCGCCCACATTACTGCATACTGACGCCAGCGGTCAAGGAATTGGTGCCGTACTGCTGCAGCGCGACCACGAATTTTGCGAAAAGGTTGTTGCATATGCAAGCCGCACTCTCACATCCGCGGAAAAGAAGTACTCGATAACCGAACAAGAGTGTTTAGCTGTTGTCTGGTCCATTCAGAAATTTCGTCCGTATCTCCACAGTCGACGTTTCACGGTTGTGACCGACCACCATGCACTATGTTGGTTGTCAACGATCAAAAACTTGTCTGGGCGCCTTGGCCGCTGGATACTCCGATTACAAGCATATTATTTCGATATCATATATAAGTCCGGACGGAAGCACCAAGATGCCGATGCTCTTTCACGATGCCCATTACCACCAACATCGGAGCACATCACATCACCTTGTCAAATTGGCCGCACGGAGGACGCTTCGTCTATTACACCGATTTCTTCCTTGACTCCATCAAACCACCCTTCAGTGCTTTCTACTCACCAGCGCGCCGATTCCTATTGCCATGGTATCATCAATCGCCTTAGCGGTGTTTCATCTCCACCCAATGCCAGGCTACGGAAACAGCTCAAGCTGATCAAGTTTGAAGACGACGTGCTCTACCTGTACATTTTTCACCCGGAAGGCCATTGATGGGTTCCCGTTCTACCGCGCTCTCTTCGCGCTGCAGTTCTGCAGGCCTCACACGATGACCCTACGTCAGGCCACTTGGGTTACCACAAAACACACGATCGCATACGCAGCCGATTCTATTGGCCAGGCCTTTCCACGAGCTTAGCTAGATATGTTGCCTCGTGCACGCTTTGCCAACACCGTAAGCGGCCTACTACTGCTCCGGTCGGTACCCTACAGCCCCTTCCTTGTCCAGCACAACCCTCCTCTGTCGTCGGCATCGACCTTTTTGGACCACTCCCACCTACTCCAGACGGCAACAGATGGATCGTCACTGCTGTTGACCATTTCACCCGGTACGCTGAAACAGCCTCAATACGCTCAGGAGCTGCCTCAGAAGTAGCGGCATTCTTCTTGCAAGCTGTCTACTTACGTCACGGGGCGCCTCACGTTCTTTTGAGCGACCGAGGCAAGGTATTTCTTTCAAGCACTCTTAATCAAGTTCTGCAAGCATCCAACACCGTGCACAAGACAACGTCTAGCTCCCACCCTCAAACCAACGGCCTAACAGAGCGATTTCATCGCACGCTCTGTGACATGCTATCCATGTATATTCAACCTAATCATCGTAACTGGGATGCGATTCTCCCATTTGTAACATTTGCGTACAACACGTCTGTTCAACGGACCACCGGATACTCTCCGTTTTTCTTAGTATACGGCCACCACCCAACCTCATCACTTGACGTTTCTTTCTTCTCTGGCCCCCTCAACGCTTCACCATTCATTTGCGACCAGTTTGTGTCTCGTCTTTCCCAATGTCGTCGTCGCGCCCGTATGAACACTGCAGCTAGCCAAAACGATCGCAAACATCGGTACAATGCCTCCCATCGCGTCGTTTCCTACCGCCCTGGTGACGATGTGCTCCTATGGACACCTGCACGAACACCCGGTTTATGTGAGAAGCTTGAGTCTCGATATATTGGCACCTACAAGGTCATAGAGCAGACCTCGCCGGTGAACTATCGCGTTACACCTGTTGAGGCCCCAACCGACCGACGCTGCCGCGGAACGGAGATCGTGCACGTTTCTCGCCTGAAGCCCTTTCATCTCCGTTCCACTGTCTAATATGCGGCCAGGCTGGCCGCTTCCGTCCACGGGGAAAATTAGTGTAAGCATTTACGGGGACTTCATCTTCATCTGTACAAATTCATCATCAATCATCGGCTCGTGTTCGTTTTTGGATCGGGGCCATTTTTCCTTCTTGGAATAAAGCGTCGTCTCGACCGTGGTATTTCAATATATTAATAAGGATGAAGTATAAAAAGTTATGTTCCCTCGCCAAGCATATATAAATTTAATTAGAAAATTCAGTTTCGTTGAATGAATGCAATTTTATCTAGTATTATTTAAAAACGCCTTTTCCTTACCAAATGTTTATTTGCTCCTCACATAGCTGCCCTGCAATCGCTCCTCCCATAACCATCATTGCCGATGTCAGTGATAATTTGTTCTTAGCCGCTTTTCGCCCGAAGCTTTGCGCCATATTTCGATCGACCTTGTCCATGCCCAAACAAAAGAGCGAAAAACAACAACCCATAGTAACTAAAAATATACAACAAAGCAATAAAGAAAGAAAGTTATGAAGTTCATCGGCGTAGAAAGGCTGAAGACGAACTACGTGGCTCATTCCTGGTCGTCCGAGGCACCGCAGTGATTGCAAAATGGCACCTGGCGTGACCTCATAGTCTAGTGCGCCAGTTCGTTGGATGATCTTGTACTGTCCGAAACAACGTCACAAAAGTTTCTCACTGAGTGGTCGTCGCCTTATTAGTGTCCAAGCCCAAACACCGTTGCCGGGCTGGTATTAGACGTAGCGTCGCCGAAGGTTGCTGTGTCGGCTGTCGGTCCTTTGCAGAGTCTTGATGCGGAGGCGGGCAAGTTGTCGGGCTTCTTTAGCGCACTGGAGATAGGTGCCGACGTCAAGGTTCTCTTCATCGGCGAAGTGGCGAAGTGGCATGGCGTCAAGAGCCGTCGTCGGGTTCCTTCCGTCAACGAACTTGAACGGCGTGATTTCAGTTGTTTCTTGCACTGCCGTGTTATAGGCGAAGGTTACGTACGGCAAAATTCCATCTCAGGTCTTGTGGATGAATGTGCTCTATAGATAACTTGGCGGCGAAGGCCTTATTTAGGCGCTCTGTAAGGCCATTCGTCTGTGGGTGGTAGGCGGTTGTCCCGCGGTGACTTGTGTGTCTGCTTCCAAGGGTGGTTCGAATAAGCGCCGCCATAAAAGCAGCTCCTTTGTCGGGGATCAGGACTTCTAGTGCACCATGTCCTAACAGGATGTCTCCACGAAGAATTTTGAGTTTTGGGTACGTTTGGCTGGGAGTACAACTATATTGCCATCATGCAATCACAGTTCGTCCTATGCAACGTACAATCTGCTATGCTTATGTTTATGTGCCGCACAGATCAAAAGAAAAAAAAGCTTTGCTTTATTAGCCCATTCAACCGAGCTTTGTTCAATAATTTTTTTTAGTAAAGACACCGTCATCCTGCGCTTACTAAGAAATCATTTGCTGTTTAATTCAGAGGTAACGTTGTGCTTAAGCCTACCAACCTCTCGAGTTCGCAAAACAGCCGTTTTTTCACTATGAGTAAGATTTCCTTTATTACGTATAACTTACCCTTAATATATGTCATTCCTGTTTCCAACAAAGATCATTCGCTTCATTATCGATAAATTTAACTCTTATCCGAGGGACATTCTCCGCTGCTCTGAGCGCGCTATTACCAAATGAAGCAGTGTCACTGCAAGTATAACATGGATAAATATTGCCGCTACAGTGCCTCACGTGTGTCTTGCGGCGGGAAGGAATCAGTCCCACTTTCTGCGCTACTTGATAATCTAATAATCCCAGTAATATCTATCACTAATTGTCGGTATGCCATCCGAATAATTAATTTCTTCTTCCGGCTTAGCACAAAGACTTTGTATCAATACCTAAGGTTGTGGAAAATATACTGGATATTTGCAAAAGAAATCCAAATTGCCATATATTACATAAAACGTCACGTAATGTTTTGGTTGGGAACGCATCTTCTACATGGCCTTCGGAGACTACCCGCGAATGACTTTTCGCATGCAGAGGCCACACTAGAGAGCGGAGCCTGTTTATTGAACATCTTATTGTCAAAAGCAATATCCGAAGGGGATTTCCCGAAGATTGTTTCTTAAGTTTCCATAAAATTTATTGTGCTTGGAGCAAAACTCTTTTGATATTTTAGGTATGACCAATGTAACGCCTAATTGAGATGGTAATTTCAGCAGGCGAAAACGAGCTGCTGCTCTGTAAAAATGTAGTATCATCTTTGAAACGTTCTGGAACATATGCACAGAGTTGTCTGTCAATAACGGTTGCTTTAACTTGCACCTAACCTTTCTTAACCGCTGGCCGAACCAATGTGGAGCGCTTGCATGGGTTTCCTGCGTTTCAGATTCAACGCATATTTCGGTTCGAGTTCAGTTCCGGTATCGCAGTAATAAGCCGTTTCCGGTACGGTTGTTATGTCTCGTAGAATTTTTAGTCCGCAAGTGCTTTTTGAAAATCGTCTGCTGCCTGCGTTAGTGATGTGTGACATATCACTATTGGCTGATATTTGCGCTTACGGACAATTCTAGAGTAGCAACTTTTTTTCAATACGAGCCCAGTTCCGCTTACGGTTCTTCATCATGATCAAGAGGGCTCGTAGCATCAGCCATGTATTTTCGCCAAAATGGTATGATATCTCACAAAATGACGTTGGAACACGTTAAATACTAAGTCCGAATTAAATTAATTAACCATATAAATAAATCAATGAATAGGTAGATAAATAAACAATTAAATAAGTAAATGTATAAGTTAAGGCGGAACCGCATGGCGCAATTTCAGGCGCGATGGACGCGCGGATGGTGGGATGCGCGCGTCATTTTGACACGTGGCCAGCATGATCCATCACGAAATCGCGCCGCCGCATGCTCCTGCTCGGAGTAGAAAAAAAAAAAACGCGTTGCGCGGCGCGTCCACAAATCAGAGTTCAGGTAAGTCACGTGGCATTTGGTCACGTGGCATTTTGGTTTTTGGGTTTGCCGCCGGGTGGCCCTGCTCTCTGCGCATCTCGACGGAACCTCTCTCAGAGGTAGCATACTCTCAAGTTCAACAAATGGCCACAGAAGGCGAAAAAATCGACCGCTAACAAAGCCAGCGTAGTAGCATCACTTCGGGACGCCTACGTTAGTTGTAACGTTTCCCGGTAGAGGCGTCGTAATAAGCGCAATTTTATCTTACAAACTTTTTCTTACAATTACCGAAGCACTTTTTTTACATAAAAACAGGGCAATGTTATCATTGCTAATTAGATATTACACTCTTTGTTAGTAAGTTTAGTGCTTCTTCGACATTATAAACGCAAATAGCGTTCAGCATCATCGATCTTTCACGTGACCTCTGGCCTGGATTTAAAATTTTTACCAGTATTTTCGAGTGCACGGCGGCACGGATTCATTCGTTCGTACACTCAGACTTGTCGCTTCTTTGTTTCTAAAGCTAGTTTCCTGCGCTTCGATGTCTCGCGTTATTTAACTTGGGGTGAAGTTACGTTTTTGCAAGCGGACATGTAAGCCCGGAAGTTGTGTTTCGGTCGTGAGCCATTCGGAACACGTCTGCATCGAAACGGGAGCTGGATTTTGCTGCGGCTGACAACGGCAATAACGGTGAGTCGTTTAACACCGCTGCTTGAATCGTTATATAATATCCGTCTCATTACCTTCGAGGCGGGCACAAGTTAATGAACTAGAGCCTGGATTACATATGGGCAGTCAGGATCTCCGTTGCCGTTTCCTAAATAAACCTTAACTTGCGATCGAGGCTGTCGTTATACACACACAACCAGGAATGAAAGAGCGATATCGGAACGCGCGCCTCATTTTTCATCTTATTGTAGCCGTGGTCGTAGGTGATTGAGTAGCCTCACTGATATACATATTAAACTTTTTTTTCGAGACCGCCGGCAATTTCTTTCTTCCACAAAACCGAATAATCCTTTGGTAAAATGAAGTGAAAGTACATAATTTAATGCATTAAACAGTTGTAAGGATGATAATTCACCCATATTTCGTACTTGTTGGTTCCAAATGTTCTTGCTGTTCAGTGTGGTTTACTGTAGGGCATTTAGTTTTGCAGTAGGGAAACGGTGCATCCCGTTCGTGCAGAATAATAATGCATCAGTTCTAATAGCTTCATGACTTTCATGCATTTGCTTGTGGAATCAGCAGTGTGATCTCTTCTAGTGTATAAATGAACATACAAGTGTTCTCATTTGTGATCTTAATAATACGTAAGCTGTTGACATGCATTGTAGTTAGGCAGACATCAATTTTATGGACAATAGCAATGTTTATTTAACATGCTGCTTAAGCACCCTAGAACAGACACTGTACATTTGCATGTGTTCTGTAGTCGCAAACCATTACAATATATATGTCACACCTTTTTGCATTTAATATTGCAAAATTTTGCTTTTTCAATTTCTGATTCAGTCAAAATTTCTGTTCCAGACATGCAGTAATGGGGACGACAACCGTATAAAGCAACACACTCCACGCACTAAACAGAAGCTGCTGCCTGCTCCAGCAAGGTCGTTGTGTGGACGTTGGCTACTACTACAAGGTAAACAACACATGGTTCAGAAATAAATATGTTTGATATATGCTTTATTGGCTTGCTGTTAGCAGCGGATATGAATATTTGTTGATATTTATGGTTTAGTATAATCGGTTAGAACATAAAATAAAACACACATGAGTTTGGCTAATCTGTGCTGTATCTCATGTGTCACCGTTCTGCCCCAACCGAGTCTATGCCAAGCACATCATGGTCATCACAGGAGCTCCTATTTGCACTAACGGGAAGGGGCTGGAGCCGAATTTGCAAGGCTTTTACACCACGAACAAAGAAGCGCTTGCAGAAGAATATGGATCAGATATCAAGTCTGCAGAGGACTGTGTTAAGACTGAAAAGAGCTTCAGCCACCATTCCACCAGCACGGATATTTGGCTGAGTCATCCAGGCAACTGAAAAAGGACTTTCTAGAAATTCTTCGTCTTCAGATGCACCTGCAACATCCGACCAAGCACGGACGACGCTGGCCAAAAGATCGAATTCCGTCAGTTTGCCCTTAATCAGCTTCCTAGCCATGTCAATTCCGTTTGTGCCAAGTGTAATTTTTCTTCTGTAAATGCAAACTTTTTTTATTGCCCATTTTTGTTAGAGATCATTCATCCTCATCCAAACACAAAGGTCAACCGATTCTTCGCTGATACTTAATACCAGTCACTAGTAGCCTAACATATCTGTAGCAGCATCTTCTAGTGTACGTTGTCATGCACAATTCCTCTCCTGAAATAGCTGATGCACCATCGGCATGTGTCTTGCATTAACCTATGCACCATGTGCTATGCACCATTATACTTTTCTTCATGTTTTTAGCCTTCAATGCCTGCAGAGCAGATTGGCTTCTCTCTTGAATGCAAGCTTTCTCATTTTCCATATTCCTAGTCTTGTTGATGATTGCTCTTCTTCCTCGATAGCCTGGGTCTTTGCGCAAGCTACACTGAAGTGATTTATTCCAGAATCTGGTTTTGCTGCCCCACTTGGTTGTGGTAGCTGTGTTACGTTTCTCGGATGTGGGTGCCTGGTCAGTTGCATTGGTAAGCAGTTCCTCGAGGTAAGCATTTGCTCCTGCAGTGGGCAAAGCGACATAGACTCCCAGTATACACACACCGTAACTGTTGCTCCCCGTTCGTTCTTGCCCGCTGCAGCCATGGGCAAATTGTGCTTGTGGCCTACCTCGGCCATGATTCGCTCAAAACGGAGACCAGAATATGTGCTTACATGGTTCGAAGTGTATGAAGTTGATAGCCGTATGGGTGGAAATGCCCTCAAAAATGGCTGCCGAAGGTGATGCCCACAAAAGCGACTTGTCCACATTGAGACAAAGTGGGACACAAAGTGTGAGCCACACATTAGCGGTCCTCCAAAGAAAATAATTGTGCAGGTTGGAAAGGAGTTAACGCTAAAATGCCGGGTAGTGCATGTCGCTGTGTTGGTTGCGGCAGCAGATGCCTGCGTCACCTGATTGCTTCGCAATGGATGTTGCTCATCTTCAACGGCAACTGTTGGTTCAAATTGGTGCGAGGCTCTGTCCAATCTGTTTGTACCGCTGGTTGTCGCACGTTACCAGACAACCACATGCCACAAAGGCAAGCATTATGCCTGTAAGATGGTTCGTAGCCAATGTATAATGTATTGTCTGAGCCTCATGCGGTGACTGATTGCTGTTTAATTTTCTGTTATGTCACTTGGTTACGGTTGCAGTGTTATCTTTTTGGAATATTGTGGCCTGGTCGGTTGCACCGGGAAGCAGTCTCTCAAAGTAAGCATTCGCTCCTGCAGCCTGCACAGCGACATAAGACTCCCAATTTTCATGCATTGTGAATCGTGCTCCCCGTTCGCCCTTTCCAGCTGCAGCCATGGGCAAATTGTGCCTCTGGCCTTTCTCGGCCGCGATTAGGCATGAACGGAGACCAGCATACGTGCTTACATAGTCCGATGCGTATGAAGTTGATGGCCACATGGTTGGAAAGGCACGCAAAAGTAGCTGATGAATGCGATGCCCACGAAAGCGACTTGTCCATATTGAGACAATGTGAGACACCAAGTGTGAGCCATACATTAGCGGCCCCCGAAAGAAAAGAAACGTGCAGGTTGGAAAGGAGCGAACGGCTAAAATCGGGTAGTCCATGTCGCTGTGTAGGCTGCGGCAGCAGATTCCTGCGTCACCCAATTGCTTCGCAATGCAATTTGGGAATTTTCAACGGCGACTGTCGCTGCAAACAGGTGGCACACTGTCCAATCTGTTTCCGCTGCTGGTTGTCGCTCGTTAACCTGACCACCACGTGCGACGACGACGGTGAGCCGTTTACGAGCTCGCGTCAGTGATTCCAGCGTATCTCGGCATGCAAATTTTATTTCTGCTATTGCACGAGAATGTACACTGCTTGTCTTCTGCCAATAAAGTCGCACGTTCTGTTCACTCACTTGTGGCATGTTTGTATGGGCGGCAGTAGAGGCTCTTGGCAATTAGAACGCACCAGCTACGCGGCAGCGAAGGCATTGAGGTATGCCGCATAGCCTGCTGGACAAGCACGGCGCGTACCAGCGTACGCTACCGGCAAAAACGGCCATATTAAATTCTGTTCTAAAAAAAAGGAAAAAGTTTACTTCCGCTTCCGGACTGAGCAACGTCATCTGGCGTCCGCCTAAGTAAGTTCCATGCGCTGCCGCTGCTTATTTTCGAACCACTGCGAAAGGTACAGTTTCCCTTCTCTAAATTGGTTCTTTATTCTATGCCTCTCTGCCGAATTTTTTTTTTTCACCGCAGAACTGGCGCGTACGTCAAAGAAAGCATGTGCAACCGTGATTTAGTTCGCGTATCGTGTTCACCTGAAATGGACAAAGCAACCTTCAACGATGTCGTAATAACTGAAGTGGAGAAGCGTTGCGTCCTGCGGGACGTACGCGACCGCAATTACAAGAACAACCTCAAGCGTGACCGGGCTTCGCGAGCTATAGCAGATAACCTGAGCGTATAGACTGCATAGCAGATGCCCTCAGCATACCCCTTAATAGTAGCAATCGCATCTTCTGCTCGGTAGTAAGCGGCCAACACTATTTTTTATGTGAAGTTGGAAACAACCAGCAGCCTCTCAGAATGCGGAAGGCACATAGTGGCAGTTTCGCACACAATCTTGCTGCTTGAAATTAAGCTTGATAAGTACACTTCGGACAAAAATGTCGCTGTCTAATTGCACTAAGATTATTTTTATTGTAGTGTTATGCAAGTTTAAGGGCATATTATATACGCGGTAACAGAGACAATTCATGTCGTTAAGAGTTATGTTGTCTGGCAACCCGGAAAACGCGAGGCGAAAGCGCCGCTCCCTTTTTGGTGTGGGTGCTCGCGCGTCGGCGGCAACGCGGGCGTTCGCCGCGCCTCACGTTTTTCGCTCGCGAAAAACCTGCCATGCGGTTCCAGCTTTCCAGGCGAAACTCAGAAGCTACTTGACTGTTTTTCTCAACTTGGTAGTATCTCACACATGTATCTATGACTACACACCACCTAAGGGCTACCTCAATGGCTGAGCTCCCCTCCGTCCACTGCCCTAGCCCATCGAGAACTGAAAATGCCAACGTGAACATCGTTCCACAAGTCATTCAGTTATATAAAAAGAACACCTATACTGCTACGCATATCGAAAGTGCCAAAATATAAACGTTCCAAGCAAAATTCACACACAATATATTTGCACTTTTTCCTACATATGGTTACCCACAAATTTCAGTCGTGTTTTACGTTTTTGCGCCAGAAGTAATCGTTCTGGTGACCATGCATTCAACGTTCTACATCCGCAGGCTCACCTCAAAGGCTGTGAAAGGCGTTGGCTTTGCTGAAATGAGTAATCGGGAAGTGTAGGACTAGCAAATCTAGAATATTCACAACTATTCGCTCGCCATGCACAGGAAAAGCAGATCTTCAATTTGAACTAAAATTGAAGAATTCATTGGTAGCGTAAGGGAGCATCCGCATGTCTATAGTACATCAAGCAGTTAAAGACGCAATTGGTTCGACATGAATGCCCAGCTCCCGTCTAATGCTTGAGATACAAATGTTTGCCCATGCATACCGATGCTGCAACATTCAAAGCCACTTCAAAGCACGACACTTGTAGTAATGTATCACGTTGTCAGCATCCATCGTTTCCTCAATACTACAGTATGGTTACTTCTCATAGCAATTCTTCTTTATTACTTCATTGTTGTAATTCCTTGCGTTTCATTCAGAAACTGCAACATTTAAATTACTTCACCATAACTCCCGATAAGTTGTAAGTCGCGTGGTTGCGCACCAAGACATAGCATCAGCGGGGAGTCAACGGATGTGTCACATATAATAAGTGCCACAAGCTTTGGAAGGCTCGGTTCCGGACGTCGCGTTGCTACATATAAACAGTGAGACGAATGCCAAGCGTCCTTGGAAGGAATCAGAGAGAACAAGTAATGAAGTGGGGATTTCAGGCCAGCTGCGATATCTTTTGCTTAGGGGGCTCATTCTTTAAAAAGCCAGATTATTGATTGACGTCAAATTGAGACGTTGATTTAGACAATATCGGAAATCGTGAACCCTCTTCGTCTGTTTGGCAACTTTAACACTAACAAACTATTATTTACGTGCTACTACAGATACAAACGTAATTTGCCTAAACGTTAAGTTTTTATTGGTACAGTGAAACTAAAGACAGCAAGCAGCAACAACATAATACGCAAATGGGGCTAGAGGGCGAGCCAACATGCACAACAGCGAGAGTGTCGCGTGAAGGCCTCGTACTCCTCTATTGTCCCCGTCGACTTTCTGCAAGAAATATGGACATTTTTCATCTACAACTAAGGAACTCACCATGGCAGGAGCATGGTGAGTTCCTTGTGCGTCGCCGCCGGCAAATGGCGAAAGCTTACAAGCTGATATTGAAGGCGCCATTCAATTGCATACAGTTTTTTCCGCACAAAAGCTTTTGTTCAAATGCCTCATATCTACAAAATTGGTGTTCGATAGCAAATATTTTTCGCGTCTGAACATTTTCTTGGCCCTTGAAAAAAACAACATTTTCAGTGCAGGTATAGGCGCTTTTATCCGAGTTTAGGACATGCAAAAAATGGTGCAACATCATTCCGACACATAGATTAGATTTCTTGTGTCGTTATAGAGACCCTGAAACATTTTGGCGATTTTGTACAAGCGTACTGAGTGGTTCGAGCAAGTCCTTCTCAATTGACGCGTCTAAGTGCTCCGCGTAAAGAGTGTAATTTCTTATAAGGTTTTAAAAATGTATATCACTCCCGATCGCAGCACACTGCTCGGCGCAATTTTCAGCCACCCCTATGCATATGACGTAAATCGCCCAATTGAAGTCAGTAAGGGAGCTATCCGATCGGCTGCCCAGGGCTCGCCATCGATAATTTTTCCACCTCTATGGCAAACAAATGATGTTCGTATTAGTTGGAATGTTAGTTACTTTGTTTCTATAAAAAGAAAGTATCAGAAATAGAATACACAATAGCAATTTCTCACTACAGTTCAGCACTTCCGGCACAGCAAGCGCCGTCTGCTTGTGTTACAACATGCTTCATTGTGACGAGAGCTCCGCAGTCAGAGCCGGTCTCAGTCTTTGCGCGAGCACTATGATTCGACTTTGTTGCGTTGTGGACTGCACACGTAACGACTGGCAATGTGTCAAGTTGTGACATGGTGTCCCGCTGGAAGGCAGCAGACGAGCGGACTGACTGCAGCGCGTCGGACTGCCTCTATCCGATCGGTGCCAGGATTTGCGCGTTTGCGGCCGTCACTTTACACCGGAAGGTTACTAACGCAATGGCGTTTCGCGAGTCCGGTATTAGGGTAAACGCAAGCGGAAGAGGACAGAGCCTGGCCGCTTGACCATGTCGTTTCACGGGATGGCAGAAGTGCAAATGTGAATGGTCTGCACGGTGCAGCCACTTGGTGGCACAGAGCTCAACCACACACAGTAAGATCAACGAAATGTATTATTTGCTGCTGGTGTAAATTTTTCGCAGGAGTGTAACCGTTAACACGTTGTTTTTGAAAATGTTTAAAGTGTTTTATACTTGGTTAGAGCAATATTAGCGCTTTGTTTGGCTGGTTAAGCTCTGCGCCATGAAGTGGCTGGCCCGTGCAAATCGATGAGGCCGCTCACGTACGTCTGCGCTAAAATTTCTTAGCAGCTTGAGTTTACACCTCCAGCCATCCGTCGAAACGCCCAGCTCGCCTGTAGTTACCAGAATACCAGGCACGTTCCGCGCTGCGACAGAATGCTCGCAACGCGCGTTGCTTCGATAGCTCTCGGTTGCGGTCGACTGCCAAGCAGCTGGTGGAAAGTTTGGAGGGGCTTCGCGCGCTTGCTCCTAAAGAACTGGAAGTCGACGACATGACGTAGTATCATGACGCAGAGCCAGTAGAGGTGGAGCTTAGCCCCGATCACTCGGCGATTAAATTGAGGAGAAAATGCATGACTATGAAGGAGGGTAACTTGTAATCATCCATAGCTTTCTTAATATGAGACGTTTCACGGAGATTGTGGTGCTAATGATTAACTTTAGCTGTACCCTACCCGTCTACAAAGTTTGTCCGAACCGTTCCATGGGCCCTTAAATATATTTGAAATGCTCTTTTTTAAGTATTTATTTATTAACTTATTTATACACATACCTTACAGAAAAAACTGGAGTATTGCGTGAGGGTGTTAGGAGAAACAACATGTAGCGAAAACAGGACAACATAGCTAACAACGATCGAATCAAACAATTGAAAAAAGATGCCGTTAACGTCAAGCAAACGAAGAGCAAGAACACTCTGGAGGATCAGAAACACGCATGGCTCATCTAACTCCTGGCAAAGAACTGCACACGCATGTATACCTATGAGCTACTTGCAAGAAGCGGAGATTGACGACAGTCAAGTCACATGGTACAAATGAAACGGATTGCGGAATCATTTTTTATGTTTCTATAAATGACTCCAGATTATTAGGTTCGACAATGTGGCTTGGAAGATCGGTGCAAGCTGCTATTGCCAGAAGTAATGCAGATTTGTTAAATGCATTTGAGTGGCCAACCACACGTGTGAGACTGTGTGCGTCATACATTCGGTGAGATGTGCGAAATGGGCAGGAATGGGGTAGTGCAGTTGGCGTGTTGACTATGAGTGACTTTGTGCAGTAAGCAAAGGAGAGCTTTCGTCCTTCTAGATTAAAGAGATGGGAGTGATAGTGAATTCTTTATAGCAGTAACGCTAGAATGCCTACTGTAATCTTTCGCGATGAAACGTGAGGCACGGTTTTGAATAGATTCCAGAGAATTTATTAAATATCCCTATTGTTCCGACCAGATGGCGGAAGCGAATTCGAGCTGTGGACGAACGAAGGTTCTGTTTGCTATTTCACGACTGGCTGAAGGGGTTTCACGTAGGTTTCGTTTTGGTAACCAAGTGTGCTAGATGCTTTTGCTGTAACATGTTATATATGTGCTTTCCATGATAAGTTTGTTCTAATATGGATACCGAGATATTTCTACAAGGGGGTGACAATGACAACACTGTTACTAACCGAGTAAATGTAAAGAGAGTTTCTTTTCTTTTGACTCATAGTCAATAATTTGCCTTTTTCTCTATTTAGTGACATTTGTCATAGCGTGCACCATTTTGTCATGTTATCTAGATCTTTTTGAAGAACGATGTGGTCATCGGGTGTCTTAATTTAACGATAAACTACGCAATCGTCAGCGAATAATCTGATTTCGGATGTTATGTTCGATAGCAAATCGTTTATGTAGATGATAATAGCGGACCCAGCCCACTACCTTCAGGTACACCAGGTGACACATCGTCCAAGGAAGATGAATGATTGTCAGTAAACGTAAACTGTTTGCGGGATGTGAGGAAGTTCGTTATCCGTGATGTTGTTACAATTTTCTAAGGCTGTCTAAATGTAATGATGATAGCTTGGCTATTATTCTGAAGTGGAAAAGGTGATCAAAGGCTTTGGCAAAGCCAACAAAGATACTATCAATCTGGAAACCATTGTCTATGTATGTGAATAGCTTGTTAGTGAATTCGACCAGTTGAGTCACACAGGTAAGTCCTTTCCTAAAACCCTGTTGCTTTGCATAGAAAAAAATTGTTAGCTTCTAAGTCCTGCACAATATTAGATGCTATGGCATGCTCTAGTAATTTACATAGAATGCTTGTTAATGATATGGGTCGTTAATTATTTATCCTGCTTTTATCGCCAGATTTAAAGATGGGAATGATTTTCTCGATTTTCCAGACACACTGTAGTTCCCCTGTGAATAAGTACTGCTCAAAAATGCTTGATATGATGGGGGCTGTATTTATTTATTTTATTTATTCAGAATACCCCTAAAGGCCCTCTAGGGTATTATATAGGGGGGAGGAGATGGAGTAACGCATACAGATGTAACGAGTGAGTAATAAGTTGAAAAAAAGAACGGGAACTGATAAAGAATAATCACAAAAGGTAACAATACAAGACCAATAAGATTATTGTAATAGTAATAATAATCAGAAGTGCACAAAAAGAAAATACGAATCACAAACAGACGAAAAATGGAGGGTAATCTGGGTCATAGAAAGCACTCAGACCATTAATATATAACAAATCAGAAAACAATGCAACACGCGAACTTAAAAGGAAAAAGCAAAACACCGCAATAAAAATAGGAACAATACCCATAAAAATATGCATGTTACATAGAGGAAAAGAACACCTTTTAACATCATTCGTAGTGGGAAAAAAATGGGGGGGGGGAGATGACACAAGAAAGGTTTACGCACTTTCATTATTGATTAGAAGTTTCTGAAATTCATTTATGTCGGTGACGGTTGTGATGCGTGATGGCAAGCTATTCCACTCGGTTATGGTGCGCGGTATGAACGATCTGGCATAAGTTAGTGTGCGACAGGTGAAGCGTTCGATTTTAAAAGGGTGATCACGGCGGGAAAAGATGGCAGAGGGTGGCCTAAAGAAGTCCTCGCGAAGTGATGCATGATGGTAGAGCTTATGAAGAAGTGATAAACGAGCGATTTGATGGCGACATGATAACCCATGTAGTTCAGCACAATTCTTCAATGAAGTGACGCTCGTGTGACGTGAGTAATCCGAAAAAATAAAACACACAGTACGGTTCTGCAGGCCTTTGATATTTTTAATAGTGTAGTCTTGATCGGGATCCCAAATGGCTGAGGCATATTCTATTTTAGGATGGATTAAAGTGATGTAAGCCAGTTTACGTAAGTGCGATGGGGTGTGTTTCAAGTTACGTTGAAGAAATCCAAGTGAGCGGTTTGCTGAAGCAAGGGTGACGTTAATATGGTAATGCCAGAACAGGTCAGACTGAAAGTTAACTTCAAGATATTTGTAGGTGGTCGTAATTTCCACTTAAGTATTGTTTAGCAAGTAAGACGTTGGAATGCGAGAAGATTTTTTAGTGAAAGACATCAACTTAGTTTTTGAAGGATTTAGTGTCATTAGGCACGTGGTGCACCTCGAAGTTAAGGAGTCAAGGTCAAATTGCAGAGATTGACGGTCTGCTTGAGAAGAGATGTTGCGGTAAATAACACAATGGTCAGCCAATAGACTAACTAGATTTGACGGAGAAGGGTGAGTAATTTATATAAGTTAGGAAAAGCGATGGACCGAGCACACTTCCTTGAGGAACACCGGATGAGACTGGGATGAAAGGAGAGTCAAAGTTACTGACCGACGTGAACTGTTGTCATAATAGCTTCAGGCGAGCGGGGTGGCACTGAGCCTTGGCTTTTTTTTCCCGCGATGACGTGTCAACCTCAAGTACACGTAATCTTGAAGATAACTGTTGCAGGTCCATGTCGACAGATGCTTGCCAGTGCTTAAGTGCGCGTCAATCAGTACGCATATCTGCCTGCCCGCTTACAATCCTTGTTACGGTTTCTAAAACAGTAAACATTTCTTCGGTATAAGGTCCTGGATTTCTCTCAACGTTGCCAGATAGAAACAGAGCCATTATTTTAGCAAACACTGCTATACAGCTGCTACAACGCTTACACAAGTTAGAGAGCTCAGTGGGGCACAACACCCCGATTAGGCAACGGTTGCTACTCAGAACGGAAAAACAATAAAAGTATCTATCCTGGAACATTATTTATGGTGAGTGCGCTATTCCTGCAACGGTGTTCGGCCCCTGTGAAGTGCTTGCCGAGGAATCCTTTTGTAGACGGAGGCCGAGATTGATAGCGGAAGCGGTAGACGTAGATCCAGGGTGCCAGCAAACGCGGGAAGTCCAGCCAAAAAGCACTGATGGCGTCCATTAGACGAATAGATCCGAGGGAGGCCAGCTTGTTGACGCATCCACAGTACATGCAGCAGCAGTTATTGAAGCTGCCGGGTACACAGCCGCGGGCACACTCGTCAGCACGACCACCTCGAACATTAATAAGGGTGAGTGTGCCATTCCCGCGGCGGTGTTGTGCCGCCTGGACAACAAAATGCTTCGATGTCTGCTCATTTACGCGCTTTACAAACTCTGAATAGGCAGGCTAACAATCTCGCATCTTATAGGAGCCTTGTCAAGCAGCCAGCACTACAAAGAGGACAACTGCATTTTTAACCCCTGAATAAGTTCAGTGGAATTCCATGGAGTGTTTAACCTCGTTCAAAAATCCGAGGGCTGGGCATTGTTCTCTGCGAAAGGAATGATGGCACGCCCAGCAGTTTTGTCTCATGAGTACAAAATAACGAAAGACCTCTCTGCCTTATAAGTTTCGTTGTCCACTGTGTAGGCCCGCAATTGTACGCTTCTAGAAATACACAATGCCGTGGTTTGAGCGTGACTACACGGAGTGCACTTTTATTTTGAGGGACACTTAAGCTTCGCGACCTCATGCACGAATTAGTTGCAGTCGTTCAAAAATGCAAATTTTGAGGTGCCCGCTCTAAATGGTGATAAAAGGTCGGCACCAAAAAAAAAAACGTTATGTATAACCAACGCACAAGGGTAATCTATACGAAACGGCTAATTAAATACTATAAAACTAACGGCGATACCCGCGAAATTGTGTCTAATTTAATCGAACGCAACGTGTAATCTCAAAAAGAAGCTTCGCTTGAAGTTAAATGTTTGCAAGAACTGTTCACTTTTCTTAAAGAAAAGGCGTCTGCAAAGAAAGCTTTGCGTTAAATATGAAATCGAGAGACTCGCAACATTACGGCGGAAGAATTTCTCTTATCCCAGAAACCCTGCGCAGCCTACAGCTAAACGAGGAAGCCCGTTTTACGCCCCGCCGTGAGTGATGACATTTTGACGTGCCTGGTTGTGCAAATGCAAGTAGCAGATGTCCGTGTGCCTCCAGCTCTCTGTTGTGCCTGCAGTGTGTTTGCGTGGAGGGCAGCCGCCTTTCGCACACTGCTCTCTTTAACCACCGGTTTGCGGTTGTTTGCAAGGCAGCCTAAATAGACGATAATTTACCTCAACAAAGCACCGGGTATTCCATGGACCACGTCGCTCTAGCGCTCTCCTTTCTGTGCACCCCACTTGCGGGCGAAATTGCTTCGTGAAGCAGGCTGCGAAACATTCCGCTCCTTCTGCGGGGTGGTAGGAAACCTACCGAATGATTCAACGAAACTCGAAGTGTCTCCCCCCCCCCCTTTTTTTGCGAGTAATGGGCAGTGCGCGACAAAAAAACTGGTTCGCATGGCATGGACCTCTCTGCAAGCCCCGAAACACCCCCTATATTTATGGAAATTCCTCGGCTGTTTGCATACCGTGGAAACGAGCCCTCATCCCCCTTTCTTCTACGAGCTTAAACGGTATCCGTATTGCAAACAGTGCTTACATCTAGGTGCTCCTTGAGTTAAAAACCGACTCCTCTTACAGACTTA
Organism: Dermacentor albipictus; assembly: GCF_038994185.2. NCBI lineage: Eukaryota > Metazoa > Arthropoda > Arachnida > Ixodida > Ixodidae > Dermacentor > Dermacentor albipictus. Next base: position 476,590 of record NW_027225611.1, read on the forward strand.
CAAACACGTAGCGGTCTCTGTTATAAAAACATGCAGAAAAAACGATCGGCGTATACGTTGCCTTAAGTTAAAGGAAAGCAGTGAAGATACGATCACATTCATTATGGTTAAATATAAAATTGTGCCTTCAATCTCAAGGCGCGATATCTTGCCCAGCTTCCAACCAAGCAGCTACTCAGTGTGGCTCTTCCTCCTGTCGCTCGATGAAATATTGCGGTTATTCTGTTATTATTTTAATGTTATATTCGTATTAATCCCGACAGGCATGTCGTCTGTGTCTATATTTTTGCATCGCTGAGATCCACTGATCTGAAGCGTAGAAAATTCTGGCGCCATTTTTGACAAGTCCTGTGGATGCGTGAAAGCAAATAAGTTGGTAAAGAGTCTGCAGACTTTGGCAACCGCAGAAACGTATGGACCCAGCACAGCCACACGTATTTTCAGATTTTTTATAACATCAGTTAGATATTTCAAAATAAAGAGGCAGAAAAGTATTTCTGCCAGAAATCATGGCCAGTAAGATATGTGAACATAGTTGTCACTTCAAAAAGAAAAAAAAAGTTTTGTTTTCAAAATTCACCGAAATAACGTAAAGACCTTTTTGCATGCTCGCTTTTACGATATTCTAACAGAAAAAAAAATGCAAAGGTAGCACTCACTTAATTTCTCATCTGCTTTCCATATTTTGGCCACCCCTCGATGAACGTCACGACTAGTCCCATATTTTGTGAAGCTGCAGCCTTAGGGCAACGTTTCTCGCACGTCTTCTTGGAAGGCGTCGTCGTTTAGAATGCCAAAATGCGCAGGCGCAGCCAAACACTGTACGCAAAAAGGCTTAGTTCTGCATAATAATGTACCGTTATCGCAAAAGTGAGTTTCGCGTGTTCACTAGTTTTTTTTCTTTATTTGCTGGATTTTCAGTACGTGCAACTCAAAATAGCAGTTGACGGGATAAGCACAGTACAGCGAACTCGGGCCCTGCTTAGCTTCTAAATATAGTCGTTGGCGGAATGAAGATGTTTCTTAAAAAAAAGTATTTGTTGAATATAACGTAAATCGCTGGTCCCGAATCGACTGTTGAGCAAGGAAGAGGAAAAAATAACCACACCTGTACTTGACGCGGCTATATGCAATTGTTGCTTGAAATTTGAGCCAAATTTTGAAAATTTCCACATGCCACGTATCTGGACCGAACCAAGGTAATATTGTTTCCTGTCGCTTGCAGATATTCAGATCTTTTTTTTTTTGCATTCCGCCTAATTAGAGAATTAGTATTAATTAATCAATCAACTGAAATATTAAATTTAACAATGGAAGAGTCAATGAAAAAATTGTAGAGCAACATGATAAACTCCCGAAACAGCTTTCAGTTGCTCAATACGTGCTACATAAAAGCGCATTAACAAGCATGGAAGAAGCCCTAAGATAAACGCAAAATTGCCGCGCGACGTGCCGCGCGACTAACATTGTAACAGTTTGACGTAATCTGTGAAGTAATTAATCAATTTTCTCCGCTTTAGATGCTCGGAGAGATGCAGTTTACAGAAATGCGATATCCGTATCTGGTACAGATTCGCAGATTTATGAAGTTTCTGCTTGAATTTTTGCAAGCTCACTAAGTATTGCAAATTTTCGAGAAAAAAATTTCAGCCTCCTATCAAAAATTCTGTTTTCAAGAGGCACCGGAATTTGACTTTGTCTATGAAATGCTACGAATTTCGCTGCAATCACCGCGATGATTAGCTGGTCGAAGCGTTTCTGATATATACAAGTGTTTGAATAGGAAAATTGAAGTTCGCGCCAGCAGCTAAAGATTTCTCGTAACGTCGTCATTTTCCGGACAGCGTATTTCTTCGGGGTTGTCAATTAAACGTGTGACTGGCCACGATAATTTCTTGCACAGAATAGAATGCTTTTGTCCGAAAAATAACCCTTAAATGTGAAGAGAAAGATAATGATGAATATATTGGCAAGAGAAAAAGAATTCAGGTTCGCCAGTCAATCTCTAGACTTTTTGAATGAGTGCGTTGTTACGGTCGGCATACAACACCCCGGGCAAAAAGGGTGCTCAACCACCATGCCTCATCGAAACGGAGGATGGATTCCTAATTTGCTATGGTTGTCTCGAGTGGGAGATGCTGTTACGGCTGGCGCTTAACACCCCGGGCGAAAGGGGTGCTTAACCACCATGCATCATCGAAACGGAGGGTGGATTGCTAATTTGTTATGGTTGTCTCGAATGGCTGCCTGTCTGGCAGACGGTCCGCACTGTTTACAGGACCCTTTGTCTCCGACTCTAGGGGAGACCCTTTTCCGCGAACCAACGGGGACGCGCAACGTCGCCTAGGAATTCGGGAGTAGCCGTAAAAGCAACAACGGTGACGTACAACACCGCCCAAGAGAAAAGGAGCAGCCGCAAATCAACGAGGGGGGCTCAGTGCATGTCACGTGATGTTGACGTGAGCAAGATCCCGCCTATGATTTTAGTGGGCCTAGTTAAGGGGCCTCGCAATGTAGTTTTTCATCATTCATTCTCTTCTTTTGCATCTTTTACCAACCTTTGAATAAACTGTGTAAGTTTCGCACTAGGAATCGCCTTGTCCTTGCCTGGTCTCCATGGTCGATCGGACGCCTGGAGCTTGCCGACAACACCACGCTACCCAATAGTAACGCCGGTCGTTCGAGACACAGGCGTCCCAGGAACGTTTACCTAGGTCAACTGATCATAGGGAATCCTGATCATGAGACGGGAATTCATAAAAGAATAAATATGGCTTGGATCACGTACGGCAGGCATTGTCAGCTCCTAACTGGAAGCTTACCATTACCATTGAAAAGAAAAGTGTACAATCAGTGCATTTTACGTGTGCAGACATGTGCGGCAGAGACTTGGAGATTGACAAAGAAGCTTGAGATCAAGGTAAGGACCACTGAAACAGCGATGGATTGAAGATTGCTAGGCATAACGTTAAGAGAGAAAAACAGAGCGGTTTGGATCAGAGAGCAAGCGGGTATAGTCAATATTCTAATTGGTATTAGGAAAAAAAATGTAGCTGGACAGGTCATGTAAGGCGAAGGTTAGACAACCGTTGGCCCATTAGGGTTACAGAATGGGTACCAAGAGAAGGGAAACACAGTCGAGGATGGCAGAAGACTAGGTGGAGCGGTGAAATTAGGAAATTTGCAGCCGCCAGTTGCGATCGGTTGGCGCAGGACAGGGGTAATTGGAGATCGCAGGGAGAGGCCTTCGTCCTGCAGTACACATTAAATAGGTTGCTGCTGCTGCTAATGATATTCAGAAGAGAGTATCCTCTTGATTTTGGTAACTGAAATTTGTTGAAACTGAAGAAGTCTTCCGAAATAGAATATTTATAAAGTACCACTCAATGAGTTACACTAGTAAGTTACGGTGAAGTTCGATGGATGACCGCAAACGCAATGCCCTAAATTCATGGGCATGCGCGGAGGAACGTGCGGTTGGAGTCTTGTAAGACTGTATGCCTACACAATAGGTTACTATAACTTTTTTATTGTATAGGTACACAAAATTGTGAGAGTTACCTAGATAAAGGTTTTGATGTGATTTTGAATGTATAGGTGCACAACATTGTGAGAATATGTCCCTTTAGTAGTCGTTGCCTTGCTAAGAGCACATGATGACGAAGCTAGAATGACAACAAAATTACCACGATGGTATCCCGACCATGAGTACATTGTTATAATAGGGACCCAAGCTGGTAGACAACATTTGTGAATGGGTCGGCATAAAAAAAGTAAGGTATGTGACCTGGCTAGATTGTGTCATCCCCCATGTCTGAGAGCGTGGACAGAGGACGGCGAAAGAAGCGACAAACAAACGCATATGTTTATATAACCGGGGCATTTCAGCGAACGGTCTCAAAATTTTAAATGCCACTTGTGGCAGATAGCAGAATGCCAGTTCATGAGCTAGTCTACTCCAAGTAGCGGACATTACTTGCACAAGGAAACGGAAAGGAATTATCAGCGAATCAACCAAAATTCACAAATTAAGTTTATAACTAATTACTTTGTGGCCCATACTGCAATTACCAATTTCTAGCCGTGGAGTTTGCAAGGCAGATCCACTTGGAACAAATTTACTGGATGACACAAGTTTCGAGATAATAATTACGTAACTTCAATTTTCGGCTACCGATGATTCATTCTTATTATAGAAAAATGACATCATCATTGGCTGCTATAAAACTGTGGAATGGTTTGTCCGTCAGCATTTAATCTTCATGTTTTCATACATTTAGTCACCCCCTTAAGCTGTTTTATATGTGTAGCTAAGCTTACGTCATTCATTACACTACACTTGCCATTTGTATGTATAGACAGTTTTTTATGCACCAGAAGTTTGTATACATACAATTTGTTTTCATTGATTTTATTTTTCTATGCTGTATTTTCGCGATTATGTTCGTTTCCTTTAGTTATCTTGCTCTTCTTTAATACATCTCTACATTGTTATTATTAACCGAGGGTTCCGTTGCAGTCTTTCACTTTCGGACCCTCGTCTGCATATTCTATCTTACCAATTCATTGCATATAAAGAATAATAAACTGAAACTGAAACTTTGTGGAGAAATGCATTGGCGTTCCAGTAATGTTATTAACAAAACGTCGTTTTATGCATTGAAACACCCAATTAACTGGAACGCCAATACATTCACGGTACCCTTTATATTGAAAGTTGATAAGAACAGCCACATGGGGCAAGCTCTGTTTTTCTATACATT